>NC_053023.1:417387979-417594976 GCF_003073215.2 Triticum urartu
GACCCTCTCTGTGTCCATGGTGTTGTTGACGTGTTCCCCTCCTCATCTGGCTTTCGACTCCGTGTTCATGTCGAAGGGGCAGAGGCCCACCACGCTCCTCCACCTCCTCCGCCCCTAGGCCTTATCCCTCTAACAAGCATGACGATGGCGACAATGATGCGGGTAACCATAGTGGTGGCACTGATGCACACTTCACCCGCTTCGAGTGGGATGGCATGGGTTCAGAGGTGCGTGAGTTGTTCAAGGAGAACGCCCCACTGGATGGTGTGTCAAAGGGTGTGGTGGGGGCCAAATCCGTGGGTGATACGTCTCCAACATATCTATAATTTTTGATTGTTCCATGTTGTTATATTATCAATCTTGGATGTTTTACAATCATTTATAGTCATTTTATATCATTTTTTGGTACTAACCTATTGACATAGTGCCAAGTGCCAGTTGCTGTTTTTCCATGTTTTTTACATCGCAGAAAATCAATATCAGACGGAGTCCAAATGCCCTAAAACTTTACGGAGAATTTTTATGGGCCAAAAGGAACACAACGGGCCCTGGCTACGCCTGGGGGGTGCCCCGAGGGGGGCACAACCCACCAGGGCGTGCCAGGAGGCCCAGGCGCGTCCTGGTGAGTTGTGCCCACCTCGGGTGCCCCCCGGACTGCCTCTTTGCTCTATAAATACCCCAATATTCCAGAAACCCTAAGGGGAGCGGCGAAATATTCATCCAGCCGCCGCAGAGTCCAGAACCACCAGATCCAATCTAGACACCATCTCGGATGGGGTTCAGCATCTCCATTGGTGCCTCTCCGATGATGCGTGAGTATTTCTTTGTAGACCTTTGGATCCGTAGTTAGTAGCTATATGGCTTCATCTCTCTCTCTTGATTCTCAATACAATGGTCTCTTGGAGATCCATATGATGTAACTCTTTTGCGGTGTGTTTGTTGGAATCTGATGAACTTTGAGTTTATTATCAGTTATATCTTTTTATATCCATGAAAGTTATTTGAGTTCCTTTGATCTCTTATATGCATGATTGCTTATAGCCTCGTATTTCTTCTCCGATATTTGGGTTTTGTTTGGCCAACTTGATCTATTTGTCTTGCAATGGGAAGAGGTGCTTTGTAGTGGGTTCGATCTTACGGTGCTTGATCCCAGTGACAGAAAGGGAAACGACACGTGTGTATCGTTGCTACTAAGGATAAAATGATGGGGTCTATCTCTACATAGATAGATCTTGTCTACATCATGTCATCATTCTTATTGCATTACTCCATTTATCCATGAACTTAATACACTAGATGCATGCTGGATAGCGGTCGATGTGTGGAGTAATAGTAGTAGATGCAGGCAGGAGTCGGTCTACTAATCTTGGACGTGATGCCTATATAATGATCATTGCCTGGATATTGTCATGTGTGTTTGAAGTTCGATCAATTGCCCAATAGTAATTTGTTTACCCACCGTTTGCTATTTTTCTCAAGAGAAGCCACTAGTGAAACCTATGGCCCCCGGGTCTTCTTTCTCATATATTTGCCTTTGCGATCTACTTTTCTCTTGCCTTTATTTTCAGATCTACTAAACCAAAAACCCAAAAATACCTTGCTGCAATTTTTCTTTATTTATTTTATTTAGCGTTCGATCTATCAATTTACTAAAAATTTATCTCACGTCCGTTTGCTACTTGAGGCGCTGTACCCCGAAAGGGATTGACAACCCCTTTAACACGTCGGGTTGCAAGGATTTGTTATCTGTGTGCAGGGGCTGTTTACGCTGTGTTGCTTGGTTCTCCTACTGGTTCGATAACCTTGGTTTCATATCTGACGGAAATACCTACCGCTATTGTGCTACATCATCCCATCATCTTTGGGGAAATACCGATGTAGCTTCAAGCGACATCAGTAGGTATGGAGGAGCCGACGTTGGCGTCCCCGGGTGCCCCCGTCCTTGTAGGTACCCCGGTGTTCGGTATCTGCTCCAACTTGCCGGTTCGCCTTGCCTCTCCATCTCACTCTGGCATCAAAGACCTGCGTCCTTCCCCCTCCCGTGATGCAGTGGTGCGTGCGAGCAAGAAGAAATCATCTATCAAGAAGTACTCCGCGAAGTGCAGGGCCTCGGCTGGCTCCAAGCAGTCGGCGGACGGTCTATGCCATCAGCTGGACGCTGACCTGGGTGTAGCATCCGGTCCTGTCTCATTTGCGGCTTCGCCCTCCCCAGTGGCTCGCACCTTGTCCATCTGATCCCTGACCTCCGCTGCCCGCGGGAGTGGTCGGGTCAAGAACAACGGTGAGCGGGTGGCTGATTGGGCCACGCGGCGACGAATGACCTCCCTCCTCCAGGTATCCCCTCCCCTCCCACATCCCTGGTATTCTCTCCTGTTCGGTTGGTTCTTAATTCCCTCTTGGATGAACACTTGATTCATGTGCTTTTGGATGTTGGCATTACTTTTGATTCTGGGTTCGGATCCCCCTCTGCTATCCTTGCTCTGGTTCGTGCCAACGAGGCTACACAAGCAGCCTTAGCTAAAGCCAAAGAGGTTGTTGTGTCACGTGGTGTCGCTCCGCCGGAGAGGCCGTGGGAGATGCTGGTAGGGACCAGGACCTCCCGATTCCTGTCAAACGGGGCCCTGTCAAGCATGCCAAAAACTTTGTTGCCCCGAGCAGGTCGAGTCTTCGCATTAAAAACTTATCTGACGGATGAGGGCCTTATTCTGGAACATTAGGGGCTTCGGCGCTAGGGCGCGTCGGGACTAGTTGAGGGATGTTGTTAGAGGTGACAACATTGACATAGTAGGGCTGGTTGAAACTTTCAAAGGATCATTTTCTTCTAACGAGCTCTCCGCGGTTTTGGGTATTGACAGGTTTGATAGGAATTTCCTCCCTTCTTCTGGCCACTCAGGTGGCATCCTTATCGGCACTAAGCGTGATGTTTTCGACTTTGTTGCTTATGACCACTGTGTTTTTTGGGAGAGTATTGTAATTTATCATCAACACCTTAATGCCCTTTGGGAGGTTATGGTTGTTTACGGGCCCGTTGATCATTCCCTTTCTTTGCTGTTCCTGGATGAGATTTCGAATAAGATCGAGTCGTGTACCATTCCCATCCTAGTGGGAGTGATTTTAATTTACTTCGGTCTCCGGTGGACAAAAGTAGTAGCTAATTTTCGTGGCCTCTTGCCGACGCCTTCAATGGTTTCATCTGCGACTGTGCGCTTCGTGAGCTCCCTAGGGTGGGAGCGTGTTTCACCTAGACGAATCATCAATCGATCCAGATTCGCTCGGTTTTGGACCGTTGGGACTCCTGCTACCTCTTGAGCACTGCGTTGGTTTTCCCCGAAGAGGAAGGGATGATGCAGCAAAGTAGTGTAAGTATTTCCCTCAGTTTTTGAGAACCAAGGTATCAATCCAGTAGGAGGCTACGCACGAGTCCCTCGTACCTGCACAAAACAAATAAATCCTCGCAACCAACGCGAATAGGGGTTCTCAATTCCTACACGGCCACTTACGAGAGTGAGATCTGATAGATATGATAAGATAATATTTTTGGTATTTTTGTGATAAAGATGCAAACTAAAATAAAGGCAAAGTAAAAGGCAAAGGAAATAACTAATTAGTAGGAGATTAATATGATAAAGATAGACCCGGGGGCCATAGGTTTCACTAGTGGCTTCTCTCGAGGGCATAAGTATTCTATGGTGGGTGAACAAATTACTGTTGAGCAATTGACAGAATTGAGCATAGTTATGAGAATATCTAGGTATGATCATGTATATAGGCATCACGTCCGAGACAAGTAGACCGACTCCTGCCTGCATCTACTACTATTACTCCACTCATCGACCGCTATCCAGCATGCATCTAGAGTATTAAGTTAAAAACAGAGTAACGCCTTAAGCAAGATGACATGATGTAGAGGGATAGACTCATGCAATATGATGAAAACCCCATCTTGTTATCCTCGATGGCAACAATACAATACGTGCCTTGCTACCCCTACTGTCACTGGGAAAGGACACCGCAAGATTGAACCCAAAGCTAAGCACTTCTCCCATTGCAAGAAAGATCAATCTAGTAGGCCAAACCAAACTGATAGTTCGAAGAGACTTGCAAAGATAACCAATCATACATAAAAAAATCAGAGAAGATTCAAATATTGTTCATAACCGAGACTCCGAACAACATTCGGTCATCAAAACAAGGCCCCGTCCGTGATCTCATCCGGGACTCCGAACAACATTCGGTCATCAAAACACATAAGTCATATAATACAAATCTTCATCGAACGTTAAGCGTGTGGACCCTACGGGTTCGAGAACTATGCAGACATGACCGAGACACATCTCCGGTCAATAACCAATAGCGGAACCTGGATGCTCATATTGGCTCCTACATATTCTACGAAGATCATTATCGGTCAAACCGCATAACAACATACGTTATTCCCTTTGTCATCGGTATGTTACTTGCCCGAGATTCGATCGTCGGTATCATCATACCTAGTTCAATCTCGTTACTGGCAAGTCTCTTTACTCGTTCCATAATGCACCATCCCGTAACTAACTCATTAGTCGCATTGCTTGCAAGGCTTATAGTCATGTGCATTACCGAGAGGGCCCAGAGATACCTCTCCGATACATGGAGTGACAAATCCTAATCTTGATCTATGCCAACTCAACAAGCACCATCGGAGACACCTTTAGAGCATGTTTATTATCACCCAGTTACGTTGTGATGTTTGATAGCACACAAAGTGTTCTTCCGGTATTCGGGAGTTGCATAATCTCACAGTCAGAGGAACATGTATAAGTAATGAAGAAAGAAATAGCAATAAAACTAAACGATCATAATTCTATGCTAACGGATGGGTCTTGTCCATCACATCATTCTCTAATGATGTGATCCTGTTCATCAAGTGACAACACATGTCCATGGTTAGGAAACTTAACCATCTTTGATGAACGAGCTAGTCAAGTAGAGGCATACTAGGGACACTCTGTTTGTCTATGTATTCACACATGTACTAAGTTCCTAGTTAATAAAATTCTAGCATGAATAATAAACATTTATCATGGTATAAGGAAATATAAATAACAACTTTATTATTGCCTCTAGGGCATATTTCCTGAAGTCTCCCACTTGCACTAGAGCCAATAATCTAGATTACATAGTAATGATTCTAACACCCATGGAGTCTTGGTGCTGATCATGTTTTGCTCGTGAGAGAGGCTTAGTCAACGGGTCTGCAACATTCAGATCCATATGTATCTTGCAAATCTCTATGTCTCCCTCCTTGACTTGATCACGGATGGAATTGAAGCGTCTCTTGATGTGTTTTGTCCTCTTGTGAAATCTGTATTCCTTTGCCAAGGCAATTGCTCCAGTATTGTCACAAAAGATTTTCATTGGACCCGATGCACTAGGTATTACATCTAGATCGGATATGAACTCCTTCATTCAGACTCCTTCATTTGCTGCTTCCGAAGCAGCTATGTACTCCGCTTGACACGTAGATCCCACCACGACGCTCTGCTTGGAACTGTACCAACTGACAGCTCCACCATTCAATATAAATATGTACCCGGTTTGTGACTTAGAGTCATTCGGATTAGTGTCAAAGCTTGCATCGACGTAACCATTTACGACGAGTTCTTTGTCACCTCCATAAACAAGAAACATATCCTTAGTCCTTTTCAGGTATTTTAGGATGTTCTTGACTATTGTCCAGTGATCCACTCCTAGATTACTTTGGTACCTCCCTGCTAAACTTATAGCAAGGCACACATCATATCTGGTACACAGCATTGCATACATGATAGAACTATGGATGATGCATAGGGAATGACTTTCATTTTCTCTCTATCTTCTGCAGTGGTTGGGCATTGAGTCTGACTCAACTTCACACCTTGTAACACAGGCAAGAACCCTTTCTTTGACTGATCCATTTTGAACTTCTTGAAAACTTTATCAAGGTATGTGCTTTGTCCAAGTCCAATTAAGCTTCTTGATCTATATCTATAGATCTTGATGCCCAATATATAAGCAGCTTCATCGAGGTATTTCATTGAAAAATTCTTATTCAAGTATCCTTTTATGCTATCCACAAATTCTGTATTATTTCCAATCAACAATATGTCATCTACATATAATATTAGAAATGCTACGGAGCTCCCACTCACTTTCTTGTAAATACAGGCTTCTCTAAAAGTCCGTATAAAACCATATGCTTTGATCACACTATCAAAGCGTATATTCCAACTCTGAGAGGCTTGCACCAGTCCATAAATGGATCGCTGGAGCTTGCACACTTTGTTAGCACCTTTTGGATCGACAAAACCTTCTGGTTGCATCATATACAACTCTTATTTAAGATATCCATTAAGGAATGCAGTTTTGACATCCATTTGTGAAATTTCATAATCATAAAATGTGGCAATTACAAACATGATTCAGAAAAACTTAAGCATCGCTACGGGTGAGAAGTTCTCATCGTAGTCAACTCCTTGAACTTGTCGAAAACCTTTTGCAACAAGTCAAGCTTTATAGACAGTAACATTACCGTCAGCGCCAGTCTTCTCCTTGAAGTTCCATTTATTCTCTATGGCTTGCCGATCATCAGGAAAGTCAACCAAAGTCCACACTTTGTTCTCATACATGGATCCCATCTCAGATGTCATGGCCTCAAGGCATTTCGCGGAATCTAGGCTCATCATCGCTTTCTCATAGTTCGAAGGTTCATCATGGTCAAGTAACATGACCTCCAGAACAGGATTACCATACACTCTGGTGCGGAACATACACAGGTTGACCAACGAGGTTCGGTAGTAACTTGATCAGAAGTTTCATGATCATCATCATTTGCTTCCTCACTAATTGGTGTAGGAATCACTGGAACTGGCTTCTGTGATGAACTACTTTCCAATTTGGTAGAAGGTACAATTACCTTATCAAGTTCTACTTTCCTCCCACTCACTTCTTTCGAGAGAAACTCCTTCTCTAGAAAGGATCCATTCTTAGCAACGAATATATTGCCTTCGGATCTGTGATAGAAGGTGTACCCAATAGTATCCTTTGGGTATCCTGTGAAGACACATTTCTCTGATTTGGGTTCGAGCTTACCAGGTTGAAGTTTTTTTACATAAGCATCGCAGCCCCAAACTTTAAGAAACGATAGCTTAGGTTTCTTGACAAACCACGGTTCATATGATGTTGTCTCAACGGATTTAGATGGTGCCCTATTTAACGTGAATGCAACCGTCTCTAAAGTATAACCCCAAAACGATAGCAGTAAATCGGTAAGAGACATCATAGATCGCACCATATCTAAGAAAGTACAGTTACGATGTTCGGGGACACCATTACGCTGTGGTGTTCCAGGTGGCGTGAGTTGCGAAACTATTCCACATTGTTTCAAATGAAGACCAAACTCATAACTCAAATATTCACCTCCATGATCAGATCGTAGAAACTTTATTTTCTTGTTACGATGATTTTCCACTTCACTCTGAAATTCTTTGAACTTTTCAAATGTTTCAGACTTATGTTTCATCAAGCAGATATACCCATATCTGCTCAAATCATCTGTGAAGGTCGGCAAATAACGATACCTGCTGCGAGCCTCAACACTCATCAGACCGCATACATTAGTATGTATTATTTCCAATAAGTCAGTTGCTCGCTCCATTGTTCCGGAGAAGGGAGTCTTAGTCATCTTGCCCATGAGGCATGGTTCGCAAGCATCAAGTGATTCATAATCAAGTGATTCCAAAAGCCCATCAGCATGGAGTTTCTTCATGCGTTTTACACCAATATGACCTAAACGGTAGTGCCACAAATAAGTTGCACTATCATTATTAACTTCGCATCTTTTGGCTTCAATATTATGAATATGTGTATCACTGTAATCGAGATTTAAAAAAAATAGACCACTCCTCAAGGATGCATGACCATAAAAGATATTACTCATATAAATAGAACAACCATTATTCTCTGATTTAAATGAATAACCGTCTCGCATCAAGCAAGATCCAGATATAATGTTCATGCTCAACGCTGGCACCAAATAATAATTATTTAGGTCTAAAACTAATCCCGACGGTAGATGTAGAGGTAGCGTGCCGAAGGCGATCACATCGACTTTGGAACCATTTACCACGCGCATCGTCACCTCGTCCTTAGCCAATCTTCGTTTAATCCGTAGCCCCTGTTTCGAGTTGCAAATATGAGCAACAGAACCAGTATCAAATACCCAGGCGCTACTATGAGCATTAGTAAGGTACACATCAATAACATGTATATCAAATATACCTTTCACTTTGCCATCCTTCTTATCCGCCAAATACTTGGGGCAGTTCCGCTTCCAGTGACCAGTCCCTTTGCAGTAGAAGCACTCAGTCTCAGGCTTAGGTCCAGACTTGGGCTTCTTCCCTTGAGAAGCAACTGGCTTGCTGTTCTTCTTAAAGTCCCCCTTCTTCCCTTTGCCCTTTTTCTTGAAACTAGTGGTCTTGTTAACAATCAACACTTGATGCTCCTTCTTGATTTCTACCTCCGCGGCCTTTAGCATCGCGAAGAGCTCGGGAATTGTTTTTTCCATCACTTGCATATTATAGTTCATCACGAAGCCTTTATAGCTTGGTGGCAGTGATTGAAGAACTCTGTCAATGACACTATCATCAGGAAGATTAACTCCCAGCTGAGTCAAGTGGTTGTGGTAGCCAGATATTCTGAGTATGTGTTCACTGACAGAACTATGCTCCTCCATTTTGCAGCTATAGAACTTGTTGGAGACTTCATATCTCTCAACTCGGGCATTTGCTTGAAATATTAACTTCAACTCCTAGAACATCTCATATGCTCCATGACATTTAAAAGGTCTTTGAAGTCCCGATTCTAAGCCGTAAAGCATGGGACACTAAACTATCGAGTTGTCATCAGCTTTGCTCTGCTAGACGTTCATAACATCCGAAGTTGCTCCTGCAGCGGGTCTTGCACCTAGCGGTGCTTCCAGGACATAATTCTTCTGTGCAGCAATGACAATAATCCTCAGGTTACGGACCCAGTCCGTGTAGTTGCTACCATAATCTTTAAACTTAGCTTTCTCTAGGAACACATTAAAATTCAAGGGAACGGTAGCACGGGCCATAGATCTACAACAACATAGACATGCAAATACTATCAGGTACTAAGTTCATGATAAATTAAAGTTCAATTAATCATATTACTTAAGAACTCCCACTTAGATAGACATCCCTCTAGTCATCTAAATGATCACGTGATCCATATCAACTAAACCGTGTCCGATCATCATGAGAGATGGAGTAGTTTTCAATGGTGAACATCACTATGTTGATCATATCTACTATATGATTCACATTCGACCTTTCGGTCTCAGTGTTCCGAGGCCATATCTGCATATGCTAGGCTCGTCAAGTTTAATCTGAGTATTCTGCATGTGCAAAACTAGCTTGAACTCATTGTATGTGAACTAGAGCTTATCACACCTGATCATCACGTGGTGTCTCGGCAGGATGAACTGTAGCAACGGTGCATACTCAGGGAGAACACTTGTACCTTCAAATTTAGTGAGGGATCATCCTATAATGCTACCACCGTACTAAGCAAAATAAGATGCATAAAGGATAGACATCACATGCAATCAAAATATGTGACATGATATGGCCATCATCATCTTGTGCCTTTGATCTCCATCTCCAAAGCACGGTCATGATCTCCATCGTCACCGGCTTGACACCTTGATCTCCATCGTAGCATCGTTGTCGTCTCGCCAACTATTGCTTCTACGACTATCGCTACCGCTTAGTGATAAAGTAAAGCAATTACATTGCGATTGCATTTCATACAATAAAGCGACAACCATAAGGCTCCTGCCAGTTATCGATAACTTTTACAAAACATGATCATCTCATACAACAATTTATATATCATCATGTCTTGACCATATCACATCACAACATGCCCTGCAAAAACAAGTTAGACATCCTCTACTTTGTTCTTGCGAGTTTTACGTGGCTACTACGGGCTTCTAGCAAGAATCGTTCTTATCAATGCATCAAAACCACAATGATTTTTCGTCAAGTGTGTTGTTTTAACCTTCAACAAGGACCCGTCGTAGTCCAACTCGATTCAACTAAAGTTGGAAAAACAGACACCCGCCAGCCACCTGTGTGTGAAGCACGTCGGTAGAACCAGTCTCATGAACGGGGTCATGTAATGTCGGTCCGGGCCGCTTCATCCAACAATACCGCCGAATCAAAGTGAGACGTTGGTGGTAAGATGTATGACTATTATCACCCACAACTCTTTGTGTTCTACTCGTGCATATCATCTATGCATAGACCTGGCTTGGAGGCCACTGTTGGGGAACGCAGTATTTTAAAAAAATTCCTACGATCACACAAGATCTATCTAGGAGATGCATAGCAACGAGACGGGGAGAGTGTGTCCACGTACCCTCATAGACCGAAAGCGGAAGCGTTTAGTAACGCGGTTGATGTAGTCGAACATCTTCACGATCCAACCGATCCTAGCACCGAACGTACGGCACCTCCATGTTCAGCACACGTTCAGCACGATGACGTCCCTCGAGCTCTTGATCCAGTTGAGGCCGAGGGAGAGTTCCTTCGGCACAACGGCGTGGCGACGGTGATGATGAAGTTACCGGCGCAGGGCTTCACCTAAGCACCACGACGATATGGCCGAGGTGTTGAACTGTGGAGGGGGCACCGCACACAGCTAAGAGATTGTCTGTTGTGCTTTCGGGTTCCCCCTGCCCCTGTATATAAAGGAGGAGAGGGGAAGGCCGGCCGACCCCTGTAGGCCACGCTAGGAGAGAGGAGTCCTACTAGGACTCCAAGTCCTAGTAGGATTCCACTTGGTGGAAAGGGGAATAAGGAAGGGATAGGGGGGCCGCGCCCTCTCCCCTAGTCCTATTAGGACTCCCCATGGGGGGGCGTGCGCCACCTTCTCGCGGCCTGCCCTCTCTCCCCTAAGGCCCATGTTGGCCCATTACTTCCCCGGGGGTTCCGGTAACCCCTCCGGCACTCCGTTTTTACCCGGCACCTCTCGGAACTCTTCCGGTGTTCGAATAACATCGTCCAATATATCATCCTTTATGTCTCGACCATTTCGAGACTCCTCATCATGTCCGTGATATCATCCAGGACTCCGAACAACATTCGGTCATCAAAACACATAACTCATATAATACAAATCTTCATCGAACGTTAAGCGTGCAGACCTTACTGGTTCGAGAACTATGTAGACATGATCGAGACACATCTCCGGTCAATAACCAACAGCGGAACCTGGGTGCTCATATTGGCTCCTACATATTCTACGAAGATCATTATCGGTCAAACCGCATAACAACATACGTTATTCCCTTTGTCATCAGTATGTTACTTTCCCGAGATTCGATCGTCGGTATCATCATACCTAGTTCAGTCTCGTTACTGGCAAGTCTTTTTACTCGTTCCGTAATGCATCATCCCGTAACTAACTCATTAGTCACATTGCTTGCAAGGCTTATAGTGATGTGCATTACCGAGAGGGCCCAGAGGTACCTCTTCGATACATGGAGTGACAAGTCCTAATCTTGATCTATGCCAACTCAACAAACACCATCGGAGACACCTGTAGAGCATCTTTATAATCACTCGGTTATGTTATGATATTTGATAGCACATAAAGTGTTCCTCCGGTATTCGGGAGTTGAATAATCTCACAGTCAGAGAAACATGTATAAGTCATGAAGAAAACAATATCAATAAAACTAAACGATCATAATGCTATGCAAACGGATGGGTCTTGTCCATCACATCATTCTCTAATGATGTGATCTCGTTCATCAAATGACAACACATGTCTATGGTTAGGAAACTTAACCATATTTGATTAACGAGCTAGTCAAGTAGAGGCATACTAGGGACACTCTGTTTGTCTATGTATTCACACATGTACTCAGTTTCCGGTTAATACAATTTTAGCATGAATAATAAATATTTATCATAATATAAAAAAATATAAATAACAACTTTATTATTGCCTCTAGGGCATATTTCCTTCAAGCTATACTCACAAGACTTGCATCAGATCCATACTAAGTATGAATCATTCTCAAGGAAGAGGATACATATGTTAAGCGGCACCAAGTCGTAAGCAACCAGAGAGGCATGCTACGAATTGTATCTATTAGAGCTAAGGAAAAGGAACATATAAGTGAGCCATCTACACTAATAGTCGTGCAATGCAACCTCACAGGTCCACCTCGACGGGTGGCTGCCTGAGCAAGTTGTGTCGACATCTAAGCGTCTATCATACCGGTAATCGAAATACTGAAGAAAAATAAATAATGAGAAAAAGGGGACTCACATGTGGGGTGCTATGCGGAATGTAGGGATGACTAGACACGTCACTTGACGCGCTTGCATGGTCGCACAACCAGGAAAATGCCCGCGTGAGATACCCTGATATTAGTTGGGCTACTAAATCCCAAAGTTGCTTCTCCGTGACTATCAAGAACAGAAGGCCATAATTAAAAGAAACACATTTCCTATTCGACGCTTCATGCGGCAATGCTATTCTGCTAGCTATGCCCACCCCCGAACCCCCATCGCTAGTAAATGCCGGGGCCCATATATGGATCATAGCAGGAGGTCGTTCTGGTCCTAGCCGGTTTTGGAAAACATCTACCCATCCGGTTTTTGTTACTGCTTTTTCTGGACTAGGTCTTCTATCCGTTTTTTTTGTGTTTTTATTTTTTTCTTTCTTTAAATGTATGCAAATTTTAAACATTTTTTCAATTTCCTAATTTTTCTTACATTTTTAAAATATTATGTTTTTTTTTCAAATTTGTCAACTTTTCCCCCCAAATTTTGTGATTTTTTTCAAATTTTTAATGATTTTTTTTCAAAATTTATGACTTTATTTTAAATCCATGTTTTTCCAATTACAAACTATTATTAAATTTTGTGAACTTCTTCAAATTTGTGAACCTCTTTCAATTACTGAACCTGTTTTCAAAATTTTATGAATATTTTAGTTTTTGATGGTGAACAGTCAACCGGTTTTTTTGAACATTTTTCAAAACTGCCTGGTTCTTCAAATTTGTGATTTTGTTTTTGATTGCACAAACTATGTAAATAAAGTAAGAATGGCAAACGAAAAAAAATCCGAAGCTAGCTAGCGAGCGAGAGAGCGGAGAGGGAATTGGGCCACTACCCATGAACGAGCCTGGCGATCCTCGTCGCCCCTTTTCAGCCCCTGAAGCGCTGGATAGAAGGTCTTTAAAAGAAAGCCCAAAGCTGCTTCTTGATGGAGGACATTCATCAAGTGTGTTCGGCCTTTGGGCCGGCTGTGCAAGTCGTTGTGGGAGATGTAATCTATCCCTCCCTAATAATAAAGTACGGATTGACTCCGTGGGTTCACCGTCACAATACGCTTCTTCCCATGATTTTATGTTTTCAGTTTAAATTTAAAACATATTCGAGGTGATATTAATAATTATGTAGAAATCGTTCACGTACGTAAAAATTCCTGTGGTTGGCACTACACTAGCTTCATGGGCTTCAGAAGCCCAGTTGGCTCTCTGCGGTGCTGGGTGTTACTCACACAAGCCATGGATGAGTGCTCGGGGTAGGCCGGCCTGTTTAGCGTTCAGCCATACCCGGTTTTGGAAACCTTCTATGATCTTCCAAGCTGGGGGTTTTCCCGGTTTTGGAACCTTCTACAAGGTTCTTGAACCGGTCTTTCTTTTTATATTTCTTTTTCGTATTTCTTTTTTATTTTCCTTTTATTTTTTGTTTTATTTATCTTTTTTCTTTTCTTTCTTCTTGATTTTTTCCTTTTTCAACTAATGTTTCAGAAATTTGAGAATGTTCCTGTTTTTAGTTATTTACTCAAAAAATTCATAAATTTTACAATTTCAAAAATTGCTTGCTTATTTTCAAATAATGTTCCGAATTTCAAAAAGTGTTTGCCTTTTCTTTCTTCTTTCTTCTTTTTTTCCTTATTCAACTAACGTTTCAGAAATTTGAGAATGTTCCTGTATTTACTTATTTCTTCAAAAAATTCATAAAATTTTACAATTTCAAAAATTGTTTGCTGAATTTCAAATAATGTTCTGAATTTCAAAAAGTGTTCACATTTTAAAATTTTCTTCACAAACTAATAAATGTTCGGTTTCAAAAACATGTCTCAGTTTTCAAAATTTGTTCAAAATTAAAAAAATATTCAGGTGTCAATTTTTTTCATAAATTCAAAAAATGTCCCTGTTATAAAATTGTGTTCATGAATTAGAAACTGTTCAGGATTAAAAAAATTCATTTTCCAAAATTGTTCTCAAAATTCGAAAAATGTTCCCTTTTTATAAATTTGTTCAAAAATTCAGAAGAGTTTCATGTTTCAAAATTTTGTTCACAAATTCAAAAATGTTTGGGAATTTTAGAAGACTGTTCCTGTTTTCAAATTTGTTCAAAAATTCAAAAAAATCATGTTTCATTTTTTTCTCATAATAAAATATGTTCAGGAATTTCAGAAAATGTTCTTGTTTTCCAAATTTGTTCAGAAATTCTGAGAATGTTTCCTTTTTTGAAAAATTTCATTTTAAAAAAATGTTTACAAAGCTAAAAATTATTTGTGTTTCATAAAATACTCAGTTTTGTTTCATTGCGTTTGAAATTCTAGAAACATGTCGGATCAATGCTGGATGTTGATTTTTAAAGCTTTACGCTGCTATTTGTTCAACAACCTTCGTTAGCTCAATTGGTTCTGGCGCGTTGTCTCTTCCACGAGATCATGTGTTCGATCCCTTCAATATATATTGAATCGCATGTTGGCTTTGCACGTTCCACATGCTAATAAATTAAAAAATAATGCTATGAATTTTTGTAGCGGAATTAATGCTTCACATCAATATACTAATCTAGATACCGTCAATAATTTAGGCATTGTCCTTCATTTGACTGTTTTGTTGGCCGCAGACCAAGATCTGTGACATATGTGGATGCGAACCAGATATTGCCAACTCTTGCATCACTTTGATGAGGTCATCAGAATGCTGTCCCCAAGTAAAAATGTTGTCACTTAGTTAGCATCATGCTTACAAGTTTAGAGCAGCGTGCCTCCAAAGCTTCGTCTTCCACCTATTTTCTTACCCGCCGTTTCATAAAAACCTTTTTGCAGCGTTATATTTTTTTCTACACTCCCGTTGCAACGCACGGGCATTTGTGCTAGTGTTTTCCAACGAACGAACTTGTGTTGGATGGTTAGGAGCAGCGGCGGAGACGCATGAGGGCTGGCTGCTTCGTTGATTGTAGCATTTTACTATGGCTACAGTGCTACATTACGCTTCAGTAGACGAAGGCTGCCTGGGTCGGCCTGGGACGTGGCCAATTCCTGGTGCCGCCACTGGTTAGGAGGACCGTGATATCCCTAACCCAACAGTGTTCAAGTCCCGGTGCGTGTTATTTATTCGTAGATTTATTTTAGGATTACCGGCACGTTCAGTGGAAGGAGACATTTCGTCGAGTACGAGGCGTCTTTGGTGGCTTCGTCAATCTCAAGATGATAAGCCGGTTTGGTCTCTCGGAGGTGCTCATAGGGGTAGGGTGTGCGAGTATGTTCATAGAGATGAGTGTATGCGTATATATATGAGAGCCTGCGTTTGTACTGTGTTAAAAAAATGTAATCTTTTCCTTGCTTTTTAATCCTGTAACTAACTCTTGTGTATACTAATTTTCTTTTCCCATCTATAGGAGCACCTGTCTTTCACGTGAAGAAACAATGTTTACTCATCGTTTTAGTGGGAACAACTCACTTGGTATTGATCTTCGGTAGAAGTGTTGCCGTTGTTGCGATGAAGCCCCATCTCTAAGTAAGGATATCTGGGTGATGAGGACTTGTCGGCAAAGATTGAAACAAAACGGCTTGTTTTAGACAGTACAAATTGAAAAAAAAACTAAAGTTTACAAATGGTAGTTCACCATAACCCCTGTTTTTTTGTTTTTGTTTTTTTTCTCTCCGAAAACCCACTGTTTTTTTTTTTGCAAGACACCATATACCAACGAAGAGGGGAGAGGGACCAAGAGTGGAACACTCAAGATGCAGCCCAAGTCCAGCGATTGTTGGGAAAAAAAGAATATTTCAAAGGAATTACAAGTTCCTGCGAAGGAGTCATCCGTGATAAATAAGACAAGATCTCATACGAGAAAATGTTTATTAATTTCGTTCCATCATTATCGTTATATGATGCCAATTCATGATGAACTGAAAAACCCCCTTAAAATGGAAATAAAATTAAGAAATTAAGCGGCACTCTACAATCAATATCAGTTGCAAACATAGCCACCAGTGAATACACCGATAAAAGAAATAAATGCGCGTAAGTATATGAGCATCCACGATTATATGTATGAACCAATGCAATCAAGCAAGCAAGCGATCATAGTCCCGAGTTAACCATGCATGCACTTTGCACTACCCCGATGGTTGAGTCGATGATTATTTGTTGACTGCGTAGCACTTGCTCCTGATCTCGCCCTGTTCTCCGGTGAGCACGCCGATGTTGCCCATCTTGACCATGGACTCGGCGAAGTCGCGGAAGAACTCGGCGGCGAAGAGGCCGGTGGCCTGGCGCTCGACGTATGCCCTGGTGGTCGGGTGTTCCAGGAGCGCGGAGTCGGAGTGTAGGATTCCTCTGCGCTTTGCCACGAGGCGGTAGTAGCCGGCGTCGAAGGTGAGGAAGCTGCCGGGGTCCATCTCCGCGAGCGTGGTGTTGTCGGCGAGGCTCCGGCACTGGGACCTCAGCCTGGCCACGTATGCGGCGTCCAGTGCTGGGTCGACATCGGCGGGGTTGTTGGCGCCGGTGAAGTTGTACAGCCGGTCCGTGAAGGACACGCAGCGCGCGGTGCCGAGCGTGTGGCCGCCGGAGAGCACGACGATGTCCTTGGCGTCGAGGCCCTTGGCGGCGAACATCTTGGAGAGGCGTGTGAAGTTGGAGGTGGGCGGGGGAAGCTGGTTTGTCTCGTTAGCGATGGAGACGCGGCCGTCCCTCCGGCCGAGCGCGACGGGCCACGTGGGGCCTCCTGCGAGCACGACGGCGTCGCGGGCCATGAGGGCGAGCACGTCGGCGCAGGACACGGTGTTAGGGCAGGCGGACTGGAGCCTGTCCTTGACGCGCTGCACGGCGCCGAAGCCGCGGAGGCTCTTGTTGGGCGGCGCGTCCTTCTCTGCTGGGCTATTGGCGACGTCGGTGGAGTCGATCAGCACGGAAGCGTCGCATCCCCGGACGAAGCAGTCGTGGAAGTGGAGGCGGAGGAAGGGTCCGGCGAGCGTGGGCGCCTCCTTGAGGATCCCGAGCATCTCCTGCCGGACGATCTCCTCCACGTGCGGGCACGTCTTGCTGTAGAAGCCCACGTCCAGCTGAGCCACGGCGGAGGCCGTAGACAACAGCAGGAGCAGCGCGCCGGCCAGCATTGTGCCGCTGCGACTGCTGAGAGACCTTGAGGAGGCCATGGTTGCTGGAGTTGCTTGCTAAGTTATGGCTAGAGGGAGAGAGCGGGAGATTGTTACTTTGCCTGTGTGCCTCCGGGATGGCCGACGCTTTATATAGTGTCTACGTACAAATTAGGACTGGGATTAGTGAAGAGTTCGCAATTAGCTTATTCTTAGTGGTTGACGTGCAGTGTAATGGTAGTAAGTACGTAGGGCATGCAGCTTTGTATGGCTGGTTCAGCTGTGCCCGGGGATGATTAAGCAGTACGTTGACGTCTACTGTTTCATCAACCTTCTGTGTCTTTGGTCGGTGTGTGTTCACCTGTCACACGTTGGACCTTGCTACGTACTCGGAGCACCTAGCTAAGCACACTGAAGTGCCGATCAGTGATTGATACGAAGATTATTCAATTCTTGTAGGAATGTGTTGGGAAGGCGCCGGGAATCATTTGAGGGATCATTTGTGGTAAGAGGTAACTAACTGGAGTTATTATTTTAGTCCAAGTAATTTTAACCTGGTCCCTCTTATTTAAGTTTTCACATTAGAGATAAGAGTAATATATAATAGATCTACGCCGTTAATTTTATTAGATAGTGGGTCGGAGTAACTCTTACCTCAACCGATTTGTAATCCATCTGCTAGTTAAATCGATACTACGACTGCAGAGTGCAACACAGGATACTAGTAGCTAGCTAAACTTTAGTGTTATGTAAAAACAA
Organism: Triticum urartu; assembly: GCF_003073215.2. Classification (NCBI taxonomy): domain Eukaryota; kingdom Viridiplantae; phylum Streptophyta; class Magnoliopsida; order Poales; family Poaceae; genus Triticum; species Triticum urartu. Next base: position 417,406,202 of record NC_053023.1, read on the forward strand.
CATAGTTGAGAGCATATCTTGCCCACGAAAAAAGAGAGAGAGCATCCCTAAGCCCTCAAATATATTCGACCGGCGCCACTTCTAAGGATATACCCCCCCCCCCCACCCCTCACACACGGTCGGACCGTATCCACACTAGCAATGCCTGTGGCACCAATCTGTAGCCTCCATCGCTGACACCCCACAGCCTCCGCTACTCCTCCCGCCCCACTTCGATTCGATCATCGGTCGCTGCCGTCACCGGAATCGACCCATATCCCCACCGCCGCCGCCTTGATCTCATGGAAGAATAAACCATCCAAAACAAAGCCGATGGATAGCAAACATGACGTAGAGCACCCCTCGAGGAGGTAGGCGACGCTGTTAACGCGGCAAGACCGACGAGCTTTGTCGGTGGCTGGTAAGCTTCATCGTCGACTGGGGAGTTCGGTCTGGGGTGAATTGTCCTCCTCGGAGCCCCGCCGTCTACTGCCGGCCACTCCTAGCTTCGACATCGGCTCAACGCCGCATGCCAAGGCTCTCACCTCCTCCGCCCTCAAAGTTCTCGATGAATTGCGTAGGTGCATTTGTTTAGCTATTTTATTATGTTTTTCTGTTTTTGCAACCAATTTTTTTTGTGAAAAGCATTAGATCTATTATAAAAGTTCATAGGAAGTAAAAGGCATCTCAAACATGATAAAAATTACATCGAGATTCTGAGACTACCGAACATTCACCACAACTGCCAGAATGAGCCACTGAAGCGGCGCTGTCACCGCTCTCCTATCGAAGCCGCTTTGACCTGCTTGTTGTTGACAACCGGGAAGTCTTCGTGCACATTCCCTAAGGACAACGCCCTGGAGCCGCAGTCGTCGGTGTTGAACCCTTGCATAGATCTGAAGCACCTGACACCAAATCTTGCTATATGACGAGAAAACCTAACCTCACCGCCCCAAAGCGAGGAGAGGAATCTACGCCGGAGCTCCGTCGACTACGTCCAAACAAACAAACTCAAGGAGGTTCGAAGCCCGAAAGATAAAGTCGAAGAAGAAGCACCGCCATCCGCCCGAGCGCCGCACCTACGAGTATACCTGGCCATACGCCGGGCTTCGGGCCGGGCCTAGCCAAGCCTGACGCAAAAAACCTAGGCCCGGGCCCGGCCCGGCCATCGAGCATGTTTTCTAGGCCCGAGCCCGACTCGAACACGTAAAATCCCGTCGGGCTCCGGGCCGGCCCGACCCGACCTTCAGAAAAGTGCAAAAACGACGGGCCCGGGCCCGAGCCCGGCCCGGGAGCAGCGTCGGGTCGGGCCGGGCTTCCCATGGCCAGGTATACCTACGAGGAATAAAAAAAATCCTAGCCTAAACTACTAACCGGAGTAGAGGCACTGGGATTCTCCTCCCTGCCATCAGCCGCCGGAGCGGCCGGTAGAGAGGAAGTGAATCCACGGTCTCGCCGGCGAAGTTTGGAGGGGATAGTTTTCCCTAGCCATCTTGTGTTAGGTGAGGAAAACGAGAGGCCAGTTTGCAACTAAATTTGAATATTATGCATAGTGTAGATGAAGAGGTTGAGGGAGAGGTTCTTCGACGACTCTTTGTCGGACTAGGAGGAAGAAGACGATGATGATTCTGATGGCTATTGTCATGATTGTTACCAACTTTCAGTGACCGAGACCAGGATCACAGTTAGGTCATTTATACATCAATCAAGATAGATTGGAGGGTCATGTCAAGCTGATGAAGAATTACTTCATTTGGACCCTTATGTGTGTTTCAATTTGAATAATTTGATTTTTAAACATTAAACATGTAATGTTCGTGAATTTGTGAACTTTTATTATCAATTTGGATTTAGTAAGTGTGAAATCCAAAGTTGATAATAAAAGTTCACAATTCACAAACATTACAAGTTGAAATAAGGTATGTAAACAAAAACTCAGAAGAATTGACGAAGTTCTTTTTAAGGAGTTAAGATTTGAGGGTTCGGCTAGGAATCGTTTTTCATTTAACTCTTCAAATATAGGAAGTCAAGGTATAAACGGCCATTCAAGGGGCCAAATTATAAGGAATCAGTTAGAGATGCTCTCAGGGAAGGGTGAGGTACGTTCAGTTTTTGGTGCCTTGTATACTGAAGATCAAAGGGCTCAAATGATAGGAAAGGGTTAGAGATGTTGAAAGGCTTGGCGTATACAGTAGGAAGCGTATATATCTTCTTGTATTTTCTTTTCACATTTTCCAGTCGAGAATAAATACATGGCAGAAAAGAAACGAGTCTACCAGAGAGCTACGTAGCAGCGAGCTTGCCAGTAGCATAAGGAAGGTATGCCCCAGAAACTGCAATGCTTGTAGTAAGGTTTTCATGGTTGGTAGCTGGCAAGTTTCAGTCACTGCCAAAGGGTGAAAACTCAACCACACGAATGCACGCATGGCGACACGGAGATCGGTCGACTACGGTGAGATTGATCTCCGTGGCTAGCCGGCCGGTCGGCCGGACCGTAGCTTCGAAGGGAACAAACTAACACTTCTGGAAATTATATGGAGAGTTTTGGGACCAACTGAAATGTAGATTTTCTTCAGAAAAGAAAGGATCGAGATATAGGTGTGGGTCGCTTCTAGGTGCACGTTGCTTCCAAGGCAACAAATACTCGCAACATCCCAGGGCGTGCTACAGATGCTTAGTCGCTGTTTGGGTTGGTGGCCTTGCCGTTGCTCCTGGCTGTTGCTCTGCTCGGCTCAGAAACGATCCGACTCACTGTCAGGTTCGATTGGCATGGTGTTAAGGATCGTGTTACATGGATGGGAGAGACTGCATCATCGAGTGGATTTTACTGCTAGCTGTTACTCGTATTAGGGCTCTCCCAATGCATGTTTTTTAACATGGTTTTATAAGTATTTTGCTGATATGTTATAGTAGCAGTTAATGAAGAGAGAAAGGGGGATTCCAATGCATAGCTGCTTAGATGGATGCTAAGTGCATTAAAAAAATTAGCAACTAAAATTTCCAATGCATAGGTGCTTAGTTTATTGTTGCCAAGCTTCTTTCAATTAATTGTTTAACAACTAAACTCTTCCGTGCATAAGACAAACTTCTTTCAATTAATGCCTTTTTTGAGACCGTCTTTAATTATTGATAAAATTAATAGTATATGAGATGTATAATATAAAAACTACATCATTGGAACCTTCTTTCACGTAAGAATTTGACGGTATACTTTGTGTAACTTGCATGTCATATCACCCGGAAAAAAACTTGTATGTCATATATTATTGCTGTAACATGTGGTCAAAGCCAGTCTCGGAAGACGCATTAGACCCTATATATGGATAGAGGGAGTAAGTGTTTTGCCTAGGTCCATGTGCTTGATATTGGTTCTTTCTGAGTCACTAAACTCCTCTCTCTCTCTCTTATTTTAACTTCATTGCCAATTTTTTTTGCCTATGTGGCAATGCTTAGCCAAGTAGTTCTTTTTAATAAGACAAAGAAGACGTTGTCACGTTTGACCGCGGGTGGACTATGTCTGCTAACCATCTAACCAATGCTTATTCTCAATAGGTCACGTTTGACCGCGGGTGGACTATGTCTGCTGACCATCTAACCAATGCTTATTCTCAATAGACTCGCTCCATCACACGCATATTGATACTAGATATTTTCTCAGATCTACTTCAAATTATTCAAGGATTTCTTTTTGAAACAAAAGTTTCACCCTGCTTTATAGTATAACGCAACAAACCAACCATCCATACAAACAAGAGTTCAAAGTAAAATGTAGAAACTTAATAAAAGGTAGTTGCTGGAGGCACGAGCTTAACAATAAGCCCATGCAACCACAACATTAAGGAACGGGAGAGTCTGGTGACGAGAGCTGCTGCAGCAATGCATGGCCCAATAGAGTTGCCATGACCTCCTTGTTCTACTGCTTTCTCAGTACATTTCGTTGTTGCAAAAAAACCCCGCATAGTTTGAGTATCGCACCAGTGGTTAGTCCGATATGGATACGCTCAATGAGAAGTTTGTTTTTGATAGTCCAAACCGTCCAAGAGAGCGCGTGGAAGCCCACCCACAACATGCGATCTGTGCAATAGAAGATACCACAATGGTATCGTACATGTCAGAGAAGTTTGGGGGTACTAACTGCAACCGGCGACCTCTTGGAGACAGCTCCAGAGTAACTGCGTGTTTGCTAAAAAAAAACAAGATGTGGTTGATATCTTCTTCAAGGTCGTTCTGCTTACATGCTTGATCTTAGGAAGGAAGTCTTCCCCCCTAATTAATAAGATGACAAACAAAGATCTTAATTTTCAAGCAAAGTCGCACCCGCCATAACGCGTTCAGCTGGATGGGGCTACGCTAGCAAAGAGTGTGTGATGTAGCGATCTAGTCGAGAGTCTACAGAAGGTTCCAAATATGCATGGGATAACTGAACTCTTTCTCCTAGATTGCTGCTGACGACATGGCCCTATCTTAGGCGGCCCAGGAGAAATGCCGCTGGAGATGGGCTGAAATGGAACAATCATTAGTGATGTTGGCTTTCCTCTGATCGGGCTACTTTTAGCTCAGTATAGTGCATGAAATTAAACCTTTCACTTTCCATATTATGCAGTAGTGATGGCAACCACCACAAATATGATTTGTTGGCCCACCTAACATGGCATGTTTTATATTAGATCAATTTTACTTTAAAGAAATATTCTTGCATTTCAAAAGAATTCCCGTGACGTTTCAAAAACTGTTCATACAATGTGTGAAAAATGTTTGCGTATTTTAAAACATGTTTATTTCCATTTGAAAAATCTACCTGACATTGAAATAAATATTCTCGCATTTCAACCAAATGCTTGTGACATTTAAAACATATTTATGCAATGTTTAGGAAAAAACATTATTACCATTAAAAATGTGCCAACAAATATTTTGGAAAATGCTACCATGTATTTAAAAAGTGTTCAAAACATGTATTTTTCTAAAAAACTGTGCATCATGTATTTAAATTCATTTCCAATGTGTATTAAAAAATGTTTCATGTGTGCATTAGAAATGTACACTGTGTAATGAGAAAAAGTAGAGATATGTTATAAAGAAAATTGATAAAAACTGACAAAAAAGTAAATGAAGAAAACCAAGAAAGAAAAAAAATGATAGTATAACGAAAAAAACAAACCCAAAGAAGCCGGTGAAAACCAAAAGAAAATCAAAGTATAATAAGGAAAAAAACTAAAAAAGCTGAAGAAGAAACAAAAAAAACAAAAAAAAACAGGAAGGAACACAGTAGCGATCAGACCCAACAAACGAACGCACGCGTTAGGCCGGCCATACGCGCGCTATGGGGCGGTGCGGGCAAGACGAATGCTATAATCGCCATAAGTGCGATATAACATTCGAATGCTCTTATATTTTTTTATGAAGGTATTAATTTTTTATCAAGCAAGGAGTTGACGAGCCTGTTTAGTTTCAAAACAAAATGTTGATCAGTCCCTTAATCGACAAACATACAAAAACACCCTGTTTGGATCATGGGGTTAGAGCTAGTTTGGGTTAGTTGGAGGCTCAAATAACTCAAAAGTATCCAAACAGGGAGGGAGGGTTAGAGTGGGTTAGTTTCATCTAACCCAACTATCCCGGTGGAGAAGTGTTTATTTGAGTTAGAGTGGGTTAGAAAATAACTCTAACTCTAACTGTGTTAGAGTATCCAAACAGGGCCAAAGAAAACGTACAGTATCCAGCGCCGCAAAGCACAGAATTAGCAGCTCATTTATAAGTTTGATTTTTCAAGTGGTCCTAAATAATCCAATTCACCTCCCCTATCTCGAATATTCCCCTTACAATGACAGAGGCGATCGAGCTGCGCTGGTAATGGTCCGCACGCAAGGCATGTTTGCTATGTTTGTCGACGGTCATGGCGAGCACGAACCGTGCCCTGCAAGGTCAACTCAACATTTCCATCACACATCGATCCATATTGCACCTTGGATCGCCATATAAATGCACCCACGATCAACCAGGATCTTCATCCTTTCATCCATCCATCCATTTCCTCGGGTCTTCTGCCATGGCTTCCACCACGTTCTTGATCTTGGTTGCGGCGGCGAGCCTCCTGGCCAGCTTTGCGCAGGCCGATTTGCAGTACGGTTACTACAACACGACGTGCCCAGGCGTGGAGGAACTTGTGCGCACCGAGCTTGAGGCCATCTTCGCCGACGACTCCACCCTCCGTGCCGGCCTCCTCCGCCTCCACTTCCACGACTGCTTCGTCCGGGGCTGCGACGCCTCCCTCATGCTCAACTCCCACAATGGCACCGCTGAGAAGCACGCCGACCCCAACCTTACCGTGCGCGGCTACGAGGCCATCGAGGCTATCAAGAAGGTGGTGGAGAAAGCATGCCCCCTCGTCGTCTCCTGCGCAGACATCATGGCCATGGCCGCGCGCGACGCCGTCAATTTTGTACGTACTCCTTGCCGCTGTTACTAGTACTCCATTGATTATGAAATTGCTCTGCTCGTCATAAGCTGTCGTGGTGCAGAGCACTGGGCCACGCTACGAGGTGGAGACCGGGCGCCGCGACGGGAACGTCTCCATGTTGGAGGAGGCCCTCACCAACCTGCCACCGGCCGACGGCAACGTCACCGTGCTCACCCAGTACTTCGCCGTCAAGAACCTCACCATGAAGGACATGGTCGTCCTCTCCGGTACGAAAGAATCATTCATAACTCGATCGCGCTGTCCTTTGTCTCCGATGACCTGACTGAACATGGCATACAATGCATGGATGCAGCGGCGCACACGATTGGAGTGACGCACTGCTCGTCCTTCTCCAAGCGGCTCTACAACTTCACTGGAGCCGACGACCAGGACCCCTCGCTGGACCCGGCGTACGGGAAGACGCTGACGACCAAGTGCCCAACGGATAAGATGGCGAGCGTGGTGCCCATGGACGAGGTGACGGTGGAGAAGTTCGACCTGGGATACTACGAGTCCGTGTACAATCACCGGGCGGTGCTGCACTCCGACGCCGCGCTGCTGGAGGACAGTCTCACCGGCGCCTACGTGGCGCTCATGAACAACGCCTCCTCTCTCGACGTCTTCTTCGCCGACTTCGCCGTCGCCATGATCAACATGGGCAGGGCTGGCGTTCTCACCGGCACCCAAGGCGAGATCAGAGAGACCTGCGGCGTCTACGTCGACTGATGATCGATCGTGAATCAAAATTCAATCTGACAATTTATTCTGACCAAGCATTTTGTAGTCCCTTGTTTGAGGATGATACGGTGAGGCTACCCATGGCTTTACAACAGGATTTCAATTTCAGAAGGATTCTTGTTTGGACTATCAAATCATGCCCTCATCCTCCAAACCACGGTTTTCCACAACCACAAGCAGCGCAAGTTCAAGTTCAAGTTCAAACTTGGTTGGCTGCTCCGTCATGGCTTTCATAATATGGTCAAAGAGGTGTGAGAGAAACATGTTGCCGGTCTTACTTCAAAACACAAATGTAATTATAAAACACGTGCAATACGTAAATTCCTTGGTGGTTGGGCTAGGCATACTGTGGGTATTCTCAAAAAGAAAAAGGTTCATCTCATGCCTATTATTAACGATTTAAAAGTCTTCACAGAGGTTTGGCCGCATGAAATTGAAATTAAGAGTTGTCGGCGTTCGGGGAACGGGGGTCCCAGACTTGTCTGCCTGCGGCCCGCAGCGTGGCTCCACCAGCGGCTCCGTACGATCCATCTTCACCAGCAAATATTCAAGAGCCTCGCGAGGCGGACGACGCAATACCTCCTCAGGGGCGGCCTCACCAGGCTGGCTTGCGAGGGGCGGAGAGATCAAGGCGAGGAGCACCTCACGAGGCTTCTGTGATGCAAGCCATGACGACTGGAGCCAGGCGGGCGCCAGCGCACGCAGTGTCCTCATTTTCTCTTTGGTGCTAAAGGGGCAAGCGCAGACGAGGAGTCCCGAGGCAACAGGCAAAGGTTTCCATATCGGTGCAACAAGACCAAGACCAGTAGGATGACAAGACGGAGGTCACCGTGAAGCCCAAGACGGCGTCACCACCAGAGCCTTTGGCAGGTGAAGACTATTTTTGTCAGGATAGCTTGTATTAGTTGTCTCCCTTCGAATTTGGCCGTTGCGGGATCCCTTTCCACTCAATATTTGAGAAGAGAACCAGAGCCTCTATAAATAGGACTAGCCACCACCATAGGGAGGCATCTGATTCGGACCTAGATCGAATCCATATCACCCCAACCACTCAAGTTCACCAAGCACAAGAATACCTCTCCTCGCGAGGTTGTTCTTCCCTTGTAACTATTCATCCTCAGCCCAAGAGGCAATCCACCACATCACATTGGAGTAGGGTATTACACCACAACGGTGGCCTGAACCAGTATAAATCTTGTGTCTCATGTTCTTTGGGTTCGTCGAGTTAGGCCGTGAGATCGTAGAGTGTGCGAGCTAGAGAGAGGGAGAGATCTTTGTGCACACCCCAGTGTTCGAACCTCAAGGGTTTTGCCGGAACCCGAAATCTGACATTTGGCGCGCTAGGTAGGGGTGCGTCGAAGCTTTGCCCCCCGGCGGCCTCGCCTCTTCGACCGACTCTCATGGACACCGCCTCTTCTTCGACTGGATCGACTGGTGCCCTCCGCAGCGCCGGAGGGCTCCGGTCCTTCACCCCCGCCTTGCGGCGGGTGCAGTGGCCGCACAAGTTCAAGCTGGAGATGCCGCCCCGTTACGATGGTGCAGCGGATCCGACAGCCTTCTTGCTGGCATACGAGGAAGCCGTCTTGGAGGCCGGGGGCGATGGTAAAGTCATGGCCAACTGGCTCCCAATGGCCCTAGCTGGCATGCCGCGTGCCTGGCTCCTCCATCTGTCGGAATCTTCCGTGGCCTCCTGGGAGGAGCTGCGTGACCTCTTCATCGCGCGCTTCGGAGGACCGGCACCCCCTGTCGTCGCGGCTCTCCTCGGTGGCTCGCAGGCACCGCCCTCGGATCGTCACGCCAAGCCTTCTTTCGCCAGATCAGCGCCGTCTCCATGCGACAGGCCCCCCCCGGGTTGGGCGGCGCCCAAGGCCGACCTGATCTTCAACTCGGGGGATCACCCAGTCACCACCGTCGACTCGGGCATGCTTCCGATGCTTTGCACGCCCACCATCTGCGGCGTAGCCGTTACCAAGACCCTCATCGACGGCAGCGCCGGCCTCAACGTGCTCTCCGTGGAGGCTTTCAGCCTCCTTCACGTGCCACTTGAGCGGCTCCGCCCCAGCAAGCCCTTTTCCGGGGTCGGCGGCGGCTCCTCTGACCCCCTGGGGAAGATCCATCTCCCCGTGACTTTTGTTACACGCGACAACTACCACATCGAGCTGATCGACTTCGACATCGCCCGCATCGGCTTGCCGTACAACGCCATCCTCGGGTACCTGGCGATGGCCCAGTTCATGGTAGCCACTCATCCTGCCTACAACCTCATGAAGATGCCAGGAAGCAAGGACCTCCTCACTGTGGTCGGAGACACCAAGGAAGCCGTGACGGCCCTCAAGCTCGCCTTCAGGGCCACGGCGGCAGCTTGCCCGACCAACAAGGCAGTGTCCAGAAACAAGGGGGCTGCATCGACCAAGAAGAAGCAGTTGTTCACTCAGGGTCAAGCCAAGATGAAGCAGATACCGGTCGACAAGGGCGGGGCCTCTGGCGCCACCTTTACCATAGGCGCCGACCTCGGCCCAGATCAAGAAAAAGAGTTGGTGGACTTCTTGCGGGCGAACAGGGAAGTATTCGCCTGGGAACCCAAGCAGCTGGCTGGGGTCCCGAGAAGAGTGATTGAGCATCATCTGAAGGTATGCCCCAACGTGCGCCCTGTGAAGCAGAGGGCAAGGCGGCAATCCACGAAGAAGCAGTCCTTCATTGTTTAGGAAGCCCGCAAGCTGGAGGCAGCGGGTGTCATGCGCTAAGTCCGTACCAAGAGTGGCTGGCAAATCCGGTCGTCATGCCGAATACAGGAGGGAAGGAGCGCATGTGTGTCGACTTCACCAACCTCAACTCGGCTTGCCCTCAAGACCCGTTCCCGCTGCCGCACATCGACCAGATTGTTGACTCCACCGCCGAGTGCGATCTGCTATGTTTCCTGGCTACGTTCTCAGGCTACCACTAGATCAAGATGGCGGTGGAAGATGAGGAGAAAACAGATTTCCTGACCCCATGCGGTGTGTACTGCTACACTTGCATGCCATTCGGACTGCGCAACGCAGGAGTGTCCTTCCAGCGACTGATGCACATCGCCTTGGGGCAGCAGCTCGGAAGAAACGCTGAGGCCTACGTCAACGACATTGTGGTGAAGTCTCGGGAGGCAAGAACTCTGATTCAGGACCTGGAGGAGACCTTCGCGAGCCTACGCCAGGTGGACCTGTGTCTCAACCCGGAGAAGTACGTGTTTGGTGTCCCTTCGGGCAAGCTGCTGGGCTTCCTCGTGTCTCACAGGGGGATCGAGGCCAACTTGGAGAAGGTCAAGGCAATTGAAGACATGAGCCCACCACAAAACCTCAAGGAGATGCAGAAGCTTGCAGGCTGCGTGACTTCGTTCGGGTGCTTCATCTCCAAGTTAGGTAAGAGCGCATTGCCGTTCTTCAAGCTAACAAAGAAGAAGGGTACATTCGAATGGACCCCCGAGGCCGACCTGGCATTTCAAGACCTCAAGAGATACTTGACCAGCCCGTCGGTGATGGTGGCGCCTCGTCATCACGAGCCCTTGGTACTCTACATGTCTGCTGATACGTCTCTGTCGTATCTACTTTTCCAAACACTTTTGCCCTTGTTTTGGACTCTAACTTGCATGACTTGAATGGAACTAACCCGGACTGACGTTGTTTTCAGCAGAATTGCCATGGTGTTATTTTGTGCAAAAATAAAAGTTTTCGGAATGACCTGAAAATCAACGAAGTTTATTTTTGGAATATATAAAAAATACTGGAAAAAGAATCCACGTCAGGGGGGCATACCTTGTCCACGAGGGTGGGGGCGCGCCCCTGCCTCGTGGGCCCCCTGACGCTCCACCGACCTCAACTCCAACTCCATATATTCGTTTTTGGGGAGAAAAAAAATCAGAGAGAAGGATTCATCACGTTTTACGATACGGAGCTGCCGCCAAGCCCTAAACTCTCTCGGGAGGGCTGATCTGGAGTCCGTTCGGGGCTCCGGAGAGGGGAATCTGTCGCCATCGTCATCATCAACCTTCCTCCATCACCAATTTCATGATGCTCACCGCCGTGTGTGAGTAATTCCATCGTAGGCTTGCTGGACGGTGATGGGTAGGATGAGATTTATCATGTAATTGAGTTAGTTTTGTTAGGGTTTGATCCCTAGTATCCACTATGTTCTGAGATTGATGTTGCTATGACTTTGCTATGCTTAATGCTTGTCACTAGGGCCCGAGTGCCATGATTTTAGATCTGAACCTATTATGTTTTCATGAATACATGTGAGTTCTTGATCCTATCTTGCAAGTCTATAGTCACCTACTATGTGTTATGATCCGGCAACCCCGAAGTGACAATAATCGGGACCACTCCCGGTGATGACCGTATTTTGAGGAATTCATGTATTCACTATGTGTTAATGCTTTGGTCCGGTACTCTATTAAAAGGAGGCATTAATATCCCTTAGTTTCCAATAGGACCCCGCTGCCATGGGAGGGTAGGACAAAAGATGTCATGCAAGTTCTTTTCCATAAGCATGTGTGGCTATATTCGGAATACATGCCTACATTACATTGATGAATTGGAGCTAGCTCTGTGTCACCCTATGTTATAACTGTTGCATGAATAATCGCATCCGGCATAATTCTCCATTCACCGATCCATTGCCGACAAGCTTTTCATATATTGTTCTTCGCTTATTTAGTTTTCCGTCGCTACTGTCACAATCACTACAAAATCCAAAAATATTACTTTTGCTACCGTTACCACTACTATCATATTACTTTGCTACTAAATACTTTGCTGCAGATATTAAGTTTTCAGGTGTGGTTGAATTGACAACTCAGCTGCTAATACTTGAGAATATTCTTTGGCTCCTCTTGTGTCGAATCAATAAATTTCGGTTGAATACTCTACCCTTGAAAACTGTTGCGATCCCCTATACTTGTGGGTTGTCAAGACCATTTTCTGGCACCGTTTCCGGGGAGCATAGCTCTATTCTTTGAGTCACTTGGGATTTATATCTGCTGGTCACTATGAAGAACTTGAAAGATCAAAGAACTAAGATTTTTCCCTCAACTACGAGGGGAGGTAAGAAACTGCCATCTAGCTTTGCACTTGATTCACCTTCTGTTTTGAGTAAGCTTGCGACACCTAAACCTGCTTCTGCTATTAATTCTGATATGTCGCATGTTATTGATGATTCCACTTCTGCTATGCATGATACTTATGACGAAACTATTTCTATGCTTGATACTACTGTGCCACTAGGTGAATTTCTTGATGAACAACTTGCTAGGGCTAGAGAGAATGAAATTGTTGAAACTGATAATATTGATGAAAGTGACGATGAAGATTCTCCCCCTAGATATGAATTGCATGTTGTGCCTGAGGGTTATGTTATGGATGAAGAAACTGCTAGAGACTTTCTTGCCTGCAATGATAGAAGTGATCTTAAGAAACTATTAGCTAAGCTGAAAGAAAAATCTCTAAATGCTAGAATGAAATATGATCCTACTTATGCTACTTCACCTATCTTTATTACTGATAAGGATTATGATTTCTCTGTTGATTCTGAGTTAATTACTTTGGTTGAATCTGATCCTTTCTATGGCTATGAATCTGAAACTGTTGTGGCACATCTTACTAAATTAAATGATATAGCTACTTTGTTCACTAATGATGAGAAAACTCGCTACTATTATATCCTTAAATTATTTCTGTTCTCATTAAAGGGTGATGCTAAGATATGGCTTAATTCTCTTGATCCTGGTTGTGTGCGTAGTCCCCAGGATACGATTTACTACTTCTCTGCTAAATATTTCCCCGCTCATAAGAAACAAGCTGCTTTAAGGGAGATATATAATTTTGTGCAAATTGAAGAAGAGAGTCTCCCACAAGCTTGGGGGAGGCTTCTCCAATTACTTAATGCTTTGCGTGATCATCCTCTCAAGAAAATGAAATACTTGATATCTTTTATAATGGACTAACCGATGCTTCCAGAGACCACCTAGATAGTTGTGCTGGTTGTGTTTTCAGGGAAAGAACAGTTGATCAAGCTGAAATTCTATTGAATAATATGTTGACCAATGAAAATAATTGGACACTCCCTGAACCAACTCCTAAGCCAACTCCGAAGAAAAGGGGTATTCTATTTCTCAGTCCTGAAGATATGCAAGAGGCAAAGAAATCTATGAAAGAAAAAGGTATAAAATTTGAAGATGTTAAGAATTTACCTCCCGTTGAAGAAATACATGGTCTTAATTCATCACCTATTGAAGAAACACACGGTCTTGATAACCTGACACAGGTAGTAAAGGTAAACTCTCTCTATAGATTTGATGAAGGTGATATTCCTCGTAATAAGTCTGCTAGCCAATGCTTAGATGAGTTTGATAATTTTATTGTTAAACAAGAAAACTTCAATGCTTATGTTGGTAGACAATTGAAACATAATGCTTATATGATTGAACACTTGAGTGATTATATGGCTAGTGTTAAAGGTGAACTTAAACTCATTAGTAAACATGCTTCTATGGTCACCACTCAAGTAGAATGATGACCCACAAGTATAGGTGATCTATCGTAGTCCTTTTGATAAGTAAGAGTGTCGAACCCAACGAGGAGCAGAAGGAAATGATAAGCAGTTTCCAGCAAGGTATTCTCTGCAAGTACTGAAATAAGTGGTAACAAGTAGTTTTGTGATAGGATAATGTGTAACGAGTAACAAGTAACAAAAGTAAATAAAGTGCAGCAAGGTGGCCCAATCCTTTTTGTAGCAAAGGACAAGCCTGGAAAAACTATTATATAGAGAAAAGCGCTACCGAGGACACATGGGAATTATCGTCAAGCTAGTTTTCATCACGTTCGTATGATTCGCATTCGGTATTTTGATAATTTGGTATGTGGGTGGACCGGTGCTTGGGTACTATCCTTACTTGGACAAGCATCCCACTTATGATTAACCTCTATTGCAAGCATCCGCTGTCGTGGTTCTAAGACTGATAGTAGAATAGGGGTAGGAATGTAGAGGCAAGATCCTAGCTATGGAGGAGTTGTACACACGAGTTTTACGAGTTCAGGCCCTTCTCAGAGGAAGTAACAGCCCTACGTCTCTGAGCCCAGAGGCGGTCGACTGAATATATGTGTGTGAATTACAGAAAGTGCAAACCCTTGTCCCAGAGGAGGGGGTGGCTTATATAGAGTGCGCCATGACCCCTGCTCCCCTCCGTTACACAGGGTTCAATGTTCATAAAGGAGGAGCGTTACTGGTAACATCTGTAGTAAAGTGTAGTAAATGCCCATAAAGCTATGGTTTAAGTCCTGACCATTGCAGAGTGGAGGGTTTCTCATCTTCTGGTGGTCGAGTGTCTTCAAGGTGGTTGAGTGAGTACACCTTCACGGTCAAGTGGATGATGGTTTCTCTTCGACTGCTTCTGATTCTTTGTAGAGATGTCCTTGGGGAGGGTATGTTGGACAGATCCATGACCCTACCCTAGGTACATAGCTTCATCATTAGCCCCCGAATGGATCAGGGTTTGAGTGGGGAAGGAGTTGGGAACACTTCTGACCCATTATTTGTGTTATGAGTATATCTTGTTCCAGAACAATGAGTTGAGGTGACGACGTCGACTCCTTTCTCAGTCGCCTTGGTCCATTCTTGGTTTTTGTCGAGTGAATTTTCATGGTAGAATTCCGAATGATGATGTAGAGGGTGTTTGTCTTCAGTCTGATAGGTTGTTCTGCTCTCCGCGGATCTCGCGGGATTCGAATTTTGGGAAGTGCGCCAGACGGACGGAACCGAGGTTATCGGGACGGATTAGGCAAGTCTCCTCGATCCCCGTGCCACCTTTTTCGCCACGTACTGTGCGCGCGACTGTTGCGGGATTTGTTTAGATCGCCTAGGTCCACCAGTCAGTCACTCGGGTAACGACCTTATAAAAGGCCGCGGACCAGGCCTCTGCACCGTGCGCTCCCATTCTCTCTTCTTCTTCTCCCAATCTCTCCGCCGCGCTCGCTTCTGCTCTCGTCACCGGACTCTCGCTCGGGCTCCGTCGCCATGGGGAAAGAGAAGACGGTGGCGCTGGAGCGCGCGAAGAAGGCGACCGCAAAGGCGAAGGGCAAGCGGACCAGCCGGGGCGGGTCCTCGTTCGAGATCCGGCCTGCCGCTGGGCTGGATACAGGGCGACTGGATCCGCTCGACAATCACCCAGGACGACCTCGACGACCTGGTGGAGGGGGGCCTGATCCCCCAAAGGTTGGCACGGCTCCCGGGGAATGAAATCGAGCCGCAACCAAGGGAGGGTGAGTGTTTTCTCCTCGCCACCCACGTAGATCGTGGATTCTCACTGCCTCCCCATCCTTTCTTTCGGGGTTTTTTGAACTTCTTTAGGGCTCAACTCCACCATTTCACTCCAAACACCATAGTCTATCTGGCCGCTTTCGTGTCGATGTGTGAAAACTTCTTGGGCTGTCGACCGCACTGGGGTCTTTTCAAACACATCTTCACCTGCCACTCTCAGTCGGTCAAAAAGGCCAAGTCGAGTGACGAGAAGACACAAGTGATCCAGATGTGCGGGGGTCTGGGATCCATATGAGGAGCAAGAGTACTTTCCCAACCATGATTCTTCCTGACTCGGTCCGGGGCTGGTAGTCGACTTGGTTCTACTGCAAAGATCAGCCGACCCCGGGTCAGTCGATTGGACTTCCTCCCTTTTCCTTGGCTCGAGTGGAGAAGCCTGCCCCCTGAAGGTAGTTCCAGAAGAGAAGGCGCAGGTCAAGGTGTTGGTCGAGCGGGTCGTCCAACTCGTCCGTGACGGGGTGACCGGGATGGACCTGCTGGAGGTCTTTCTCGGTCGACGCATCCAACCGCTTCAGGCGCGTGATCATCCGATGTGGATGTACTCTGGGCTCGAGGATTCCACTCGGATCCACCCGGAGGATGTCAGCGAGGATACCTTGGAGAAGTGGTTGATGGGGATCACCGGCAACAAAGACAACCCTCGGGGGTCTAGGAGGGTGATTCCATTCGACAACTCACACCAGCCGGAGCAGGTATAGTTCTATTTCATCAAGTATCTTTCCGATTCACCGTGTGATATCTTGTTTATGGTTGAATGAATTTCCTTTGATCGTTGTATTTTCAGGCCCTCATCGACATGTACTCAATGCCCAACGGAGTGCAGGACCAAGACACCGAGGAAGAAGCGAGCGGGGGCGAGAGCGGCGAGGAGCATTCAGAGGCCGAGGAGGACGAGGAGAGCGATGAATCGACCGACAACGAAGAAGTCGACTCGCCTCCTCGCAGGGAAAGGAGATCCAAACACGCTCACGACCCGGCGAGTGCTCCGGACTTGGTGGCCGCGCCGACTGGTCAGTCTTCGAAGCGTCCTAGGACGTCTTCCCCGACGCCGAGTGAAAAGGCTCCAAAAGCAGTCCAAAGTTGCGCCGCCTCCAGTGCTGAAAGAGCCGAAAGCTACCTCCTCCAAGCTACCAAAAGCTTTGCCCAGGATCAAAGTGACCATTCCTACTATCTCCGGGTAACCATCTAACTTGTCCTTCTCGTCGACTCAATTAACCGGATGTAACCGATTGAATGCGGGTCTTTGCAGTGCTGCTACGTCAAGAACGTCTTCTCTCCAATACCGGGACGAGGAAATGAAAGATGCGGTAACCTCCAACCCAGGTATAAACTCTTGCGATTTCGTTCTTGATTCTTTGGTCGATTGCGTTCGAGTGGTTAACTTGGGGTCGAATGATCTGCCTTGCAGCTCCACCCAACGTCATTGATCTTCCAAATGATGATGAAGATGTGGCTCTTAAGCCCAGG
This sequence comes from Triticum urartu, assembly GCF_003073215.2. Classification (NCBI taxonomy): domain Eukaryota; kingdom Viridiplantae; phylum Streptophyta; class Magnoliopsida; order Poales; family Poaceae; genus Triticum; species Triticum urartu. The sequence goes on from NC_053023.1 coordinate 417,423,192, forward strand.
AAGAGCAAGAAGGTAGCCGCTGGTAGGATGTCTCAGCAAGAACCCACTACGACACCTCCCGTCCGTCAACCTGAAGACGCGGGCAGGGCTTCTGTGACCTTTGCTGCACCTTTGTTGAGTGAGCACCCCACACCACCGACTGCACCTGTGATTCCTTCAATCGTCCAACTCCACACCATGGATCACCAAGCCGCCGCACCTGGGTCGACTGCTCACTTTTTCACCAGCTACCCCGTCCCGGACAACCAGTCGGAAGCGGCTGTGGAAGCCACCCAACAGGCTGACATGATGATGGAGCGGGTGAAGACGGTGCATGAGAACAGCCAGGCTGCCTACGACGCCAGTGCTGCCCTTCGGGCCAATGTCCAGGTGAGTAGACTTTCCGACTGTTTTTGCTCTGTGAGGAAGTGTCACTCGAAAAAATCTTCTTCTACATAATCTGCTGTTGTTTGCGTCGAATTAGAGCACCCACTGGGTGTTTTGTTGTTTTTGGTAGTTTCGTTCTTCCACTCGGTCTGTGCGAGTGGGATCTGAACCGGTGGGGGCACACTAAGTGCACCCACTGGGTGTAGTCCCCGAGACCGCGGTCGACTGCTGGCAGTCGACTGGGGTCTGAGTTCTTCTTTCCTTTCTTTTGTACTCCTTACACTCGACTCAGGCGGACCGGTCTAGTAGTTTCGTTCTTCCACTCGGTCTGGGCGAGTGGGATCTGAACCGGTGGGGGCACGCCAAGTGCACCCACTGGGTGTAGTCCTCGAGATCGCAGTCGACTGCTGGCAGTCGGCTGGGGTCTGAGCAGGTTTTTTTGGGCCGGGCGGACCGGTCGAGTTGAGTCTTAGTCAGCGGGGGCATGCCAAGTGCACCCGCTGGGTGTAGCCCCTGAGACCGCAGTCGACTGTGTGTAGTCGGCTGGGGTCTAAGCGAACTTCTTTAGGTTTTATTCACTCGGAAGTAAACAACTTTTGATCTTATCGACTGATCCGTCTTTTGCCTTATGCAGAAGTCTTGCACTCTCATTTCTAAGTTTGCTGAACTTGAGGAGAAGCAGAGGCAACTCAACCTCGACTTGGAATTAGCCCAGCAGAATCTGAAGAAATCTCAAGACGAAGCCGCTAGTATGGAAGGTAACTGACTGTCGACTGGCTTTCAATACATTTCTTTGATCTCTTCTTTGATTCGATTGCTTCTTTTACAGAGAAAATGAAGTTGGCTCTGGAGAAGAAGGACTTGGACCTCGCCGCCGCGCAAAAAGCAGCCCAAGATAAAACTGCTCTCGCAGACCAAAAGCTTGCTTCAATCGGAACGCTGGAAGGAGAGGTGACCAAACTGAAATCTTGTCTTAATGAAGCTAACCGCGAAGTGACCAGTCTGAAGAAGGACAAGGTCACCCTGAATGAAAAGCTGGAGTCTGCGATCCGCAAGAGGAATGACACGGAAGCTTATCTGAGGACTCTTGCCAAGAAGCTTTATCTCACGCTGGAAGGTATTTCTTTTAATCCGACTATGTTGATGCTTGCGATCGGATCTTGCTCGGTCGATTGACTAATTTTTTGCTGCAAAATTCTGTCAAGACTTCGACGAGGAAACTGGAAGGGTCGAGACGGGTCTGGACCCTATCGCTTCTCCAGTCTGCGACAAAACTACAATGAACGTGCTCCGATTGGAGTCCCGTATCGCCAGCTCCACAAGCTACCTCGCGCGCCTGAAGGAGGTAGTCTCCCGAATCGACTCATTGCTTTGGCCGGAGGCGATGCTTCAGAATGACCTGGAATCCCTGATGACTCGACTGAACAAAATCCCTGACCGAGTGCAAGAATGGAAGAAATCCTCCGCCCGGTGTGGTGCTGATGTGGCGCTGTCCTTAGTGCGAGTCCATTGCAAGGAAGTTCGTGAAGACAAGCTGGCTGCGATCAAAGTCGCAAACACCAAAAAGCATGACTTCCAGTCCTTCATGGAGACTTTCATTGCTGCCGCCACTCGGATAGCTGATGTGATCGACCTGGACTCATTCGTGGAGCCTGCCAGTCCTCCTCCGGCCGAGTGAACAAACTTATGAAACTTGAATCTGCTTTAAATTTTCCTCGGAATGCCGAGTGATTGCGGTAACCGTTGAACTCCTTCTGGCTTGATGCCTGAGTACTTTTGATTTGCTGCTTGGACTTTTTAGGATTTATCTGAATTTGGTTTATTTCTGAATGTGCTTGCGTTTGCCTTCGAATGGACTTTGCTCACTGCTTGGAATAGTCTTTGCACTGGAGACGCAGCTTTGAGGTGGCGGCTCCAGTCGACCTGCGCTTCGTCGTCCTTGCGGATAGGGATGGAGCAGACGTTATACTTGTGCTGTAGCTCCGAAGGAGAAGGTTGCAGTCGACCCGCACCTCATCGTCCTTGCGGATAGGGATGGAGCGGGCGTTGTACTTGTGTCGTAGCCCTGAAGGAGAAGGTTGCAGTCGACCTGCACCTCGTCGTCCTTACGGATAGGGATGGAGCGGACGTTGTACTTGTGCCGTAGCTCCGAAGGAGAAGGTTGCAGTCGACCTGCACCTCGTCGTCCTTGCGGATAGGGATGGAGCGGACGTTGTACTTGTGCCGTAGTTCTGAAGGAGAAGGTTGCAGTCGACCTGCACCTCGTTGTCCTTGCGGATAGAGGTACTTAGGCGAGTACTGGACTGCATCTAAGCCCCCGAGTGGGAGGATTGCTCTCCACTCGGTAGGATTTTTCAAACTTAGGCGAGTACTGGACTGCAGCTAAGCCTCCTAGTGGGAGAACTTAGGCGAGTACTGGACTGCAGCTAAGCCTCCGAGTGGGAGGATTGCTCTCCACTCGGTAGGGATTTTCGAACTTAGGCGAGCACTGGACTGCAGCTAAGCCTCCTAGTGGGAGAACTTAGGCGAGTACTGGACTGCAGCTAAGCCTCCGAGTGGGAGGATTGCTCTCCACTTGGTAGGGATTTTCGAACTTAGGCGAGCACCGGACTGCAGCTAAGTCTCCTAGTGAGAGTGTCGGGGAACGTAGCATAAATTCAAAATTTTCCTACGTGTCACCAAGATCTATCTATGGAGTCATCTAGCAATGAGGGAGGAGTGGATCTACATACCCTTGTAGATCAACAACGGAAGCGTTAGCACAACATGGTTGATGTAGTCGTACGTCTTCACGGCCCGACCGATCAAGCACCGAAACTACGGCACCTCCGAGTTCTAGCACACGTTCAGCTCGATGACGATCCCCGGACTCCGATCCAGCAAAGTGTCGGGGAAGAGTTCCGTCAGCACGACGGCGTGGTGGGTGGAAGTAGCGGGATTCCAACAGGGCTTCGCCAAGCGCTGCGGGAGGAGGGAGATGTGTCATGGGAGGGAGAGGGAGGCGCCAGGGCTTCGGTGTTGCCCTCCCTTCCCCCCACTATATATAGGGCCAAGGGAGAGGGGGGGGGCAGCCTTGGCCCTTCCTCCAAGGAAGGGTGCGGCCAGGGAGGAGTCCATCCTCCCCAAGGCACCTAGGAGGTGCCTTCCCCCTTTAGGACTCTTCTTTCCCTTATCTCTTGGCGCATGGGCCTCTTGGGGCTGGTGCCCTTGGCCCATATAGGCCAAGGCGCACACCCCTACAGCCCATGTGGCCCCCCGGGGCAGGTGGACCCCCTTGGTGGACCCCCGGACCCCTTTCGGCACTCCCGGTACAATACCGATAATGCGCGAAACTTTTTCGGCGACCAAAACAAGACTTCCCATATATAAATCTTTACCTCCGGACCATTCCGGAACTCCTCGTGACGTCCGGGATCTCATCCGGGACTCCGAACAACTTTCGGGTTACCGCATACTAATATCTCTATACCCTAGCGTCACCGAACCTTAAGTGTGTAGACCCTACGGGTTCGGGAGACATGCAGACATGACCGAGATGACTCTCCGGTCAATAACCAACAGCGGGATCTGGATACCCATGTTGGCTCCCACATGTTCCACGATGATCTCATCGGATGAACCACGATGTCAGGACTTAATCAATCCCGTATACAATTCCCTTTGTCTCGGTACGATACTTGCCCGAGATTCGATCGTCGGTATCCCGATACCTTGTTCAATCTCGTTACCGGCAAGTCTCTTTACTCGTTCCGTAACACATCATCCCGTGATCAACTCCTTGATCACATTGTGCACATTATGATGATGTCCTACCGAGTGGGCCCACAGATACCTCTCCGTTTACACGGAGTGACAAATCCCAGTCTCGATTCGTGCCAACCCAACAGACACTTTCGGAGATACCTGTAGTGTACCTTTATAGCCACCCAGTTACTTTGTGACGTTTGGCACACCCAAGCACTCCTACGGTATCCGGGAGTTGCACAATCTCATGGTCTAAGGAAATGATACTTGACATTAGAAAAGCTTTAGCATAACGAACTACACGATCTTGCTATGCTTAGGATTGGGTCTTGTCCATCACATCATTCTCCTAATGATGTGATCCCGTTATCAATGGCATCCAATGTCCATGGTCAGGAAACCAGTACATCTATTGATCAACGAGCTAGTCAACTAGAGGCTTACTAGGGACATGTTGTCTATGTATCCACACATGTATCTGAGTTTCCTATCAATACAATTCTAGCATGGATAATAAACTGATTATCATGAACAAGGAAATATAATAATAATCACTAATTTATTATTGCCTCTAGGGCATATTCCCAACAGTCTCCCACTTGCACTAGAGTCAATAATCTAGTTCACATCGCCATGTGATTAACACTCACAGGTCACATCGCCATGTGACCAACATCCAAAGAGTTTACTAGTGTCACTAAACTAGTTCACATCATCATGTGATTAAGACTCAATGAGTTCTGGGTTTGATCATGTTTTGCTTGTGAGAGAGGTTTTAGTCAACGGGTCTGCAACATTCATATCCGTATGTACTTCGCAAATCTCCAGGTCATATTATAAATGCTGCTTCCACGCTCCACTTGGAGCTATTCCAAATGGTTGCTCCACTATACGTATCCGGTTTGCTACTCAGAGTCATTCGGATAGGTGTTAAAGCTTGCATCGATGTAACCCTTTACGCCGAACTCTTTATCACCTCCATAATCGAGAAACATGTCCTTATTACTCCAAGGACAATTTTTGACCGCTATCTAGTGATCCACTCCTGGATCACCTTTGTACCCTCTTGCCAGACATGTGGCAAGGCACACATCAGGTGCGGTACTTAGCATGGCATACCGTATAGAGCCTATGACAAAAGCATAGGGGACGACCTTCGTCCTTCCTCTTTCTTCTGCCGTGGTCGAGCTTTAAGTCTTAACTTCATACCTTACAACACAGGAAAGAACTCCTTCTTTGGCTGATCCATCTTGAACACCTTCAAGATCATGTCAAGGTATGTGCTCATTTGAAAGTACCATTAAGCGTTTTGATCTATCCTTATAGATCTTGATGCTCAATGTTCAAGTAGCTTAATCCAGGCTTTCCATTGAAAAATACTTTCCAAATAACCCTATATGCTTTCCAAAATTCTATGTCATTTCTGATTAACAACATGTCAACAACATATATTCATCAGAAATTCTATAGTGCTCCCACTCACTTCTTTGGAAATACAAGATTCTCATAAACTTTGTATACACCCAAAACTTTGATCATCTTATCAAAGCATACATTCCAACTCCGAGATGCCTACTCCAGTCCTTAGAAGGATTGCTGGAGCTTTGCATACTTATTAGCATCTTTCAGGATTAACAAAACCTTCCGGTTGTATCACATACAACCTTTCCTCAAAAATCGTCGAGGAAACAATGGTTTTTGGCATCCTATCTGCAAGATTTCACAAATAATGCAGTAATTGCTAATATAATTCCAACAGACTCTTAGCATCGCTACGAGTGAGAAAGTCTCATCGCAGTCAACTCCTTGAACTTGTTGGAAAACATCTTAACGACAAGTCAAGCTTTCTTAATGGTGATACCTACCATCATTGTCCGTCTTCCTTTTAAAATCCATATGTACCTAACAGCCTTACGACCATCAAGTAGTTCTCCCAAAGTCTACACTTTGTTTTCATATATGGATCATCTCTCGGATTATATGGCCTCGAGCCATTTTGGAATCCAGGCCCACCATCGCTTCTCCATAGCTCGTAGGTTCATTGTTGTCTAGCAACATGACTTCCAAGACAGGATTACGTACCACTCTGAAGTAGTATGCATCCTTGTCATCCCACGAGGTTTGGTAGTGACTTGATCTGAAGTTTCATGATCACTATCATAAGCTTCCACTTCAATTGGTGTAGGTGCCACAGGAACAACTCCTGTGCCCTGCCACACACTAGTTGAAGAGACGGTTCAATAACCTCATAAAGTCTCCACCATCCTCCCACTCAATTCTTTCGAGAGAAACTTTTCCTCGAGAAAGGACCCGATTCTAGAAACAATCCCTTATTGCTTTCGGATCTGAGATAGGAGGTATACCCAACTGTTTTGGGTGTCCTATGAAGATGCATTTATCCGCTTTGGGTTCGAGCTTATCAGCCTGAAACTTTTTCACAGAAGCGTCGCAGCCCCAAACCTTTTAACAAATGACAGCTTATGTTTCTCTAAACCATAGTTCATACGGTGTCATCTCATCGGAATTACGTGGTGCCCTATTTAAAGTGAATGTGGTTGTCTCTAATGCCTAACCCATAAACCATTGTGGTAATTTGATAAGAGACATCATGGTATGCATCATATCCAATAGGGTGCAGTTATGATGTTCGGACACACCATCACACTATGGTGTTCCAGGCTGTATTAGTTGTGAAACTATTTCCACAATGTCTTAATTCTGTGCCAAACTCGTAATTCAGATATTCATCTCTATGATCATATCATAGATCTTTTATCCTCTTGTCACGATGATCTTTCAACTTCACCCTGAAATTACTTGAACCTTTCAATAATTCAGACTCGTGATTCTTCAAGTAAATATACTCAACATTTACTCAAATCATCTGTGAAGTAAGAACATAACGATATCCACTACATGCCTCAACACTCATTGGACTGCACACATCAAAATGTATTACTTCCAACAAGTTGCTTTCTAGTTCCATTTTACTGAAAACAAGGCTTTCAGTCATCTTGCCCATGTGGTATGATTTGCATGTCTCAAGTGATTCAAAATCAAGTGAGTCCAAACGATCCATCTGTATAGAGTTTCTTCATGCATATCTACCAACAAACATGGTTCGCATGTCTCAATCCTTTCAAAATGAGCGAGTCCAAAGATCCATCAACATGGAGCTTCTTCATGAGATTTATACCAATATGACTCAAATTGCAGTGCCACATTTGTGTGGTACTATCATTACTATCTTATACCTTTGGCATGAAAATGTGTATCACTACAATCGGGATGGTATTATTCAAATAAACAGAGTAACCATTATTCTCCTTAAATGAATAACCGTATCGCGATAGACATAATCCAATCATGTCTATGCTCAACACCAACACCAAATAACAATTATTTAGGTTTTAATACCAATCTCGATGGTAGAGGGAGCGTACGATATTTGATCAACCTTGGAAATACTTCCAACACATATCGTCATCTCACCTTTTAGGTAGTCTCCGTTTATTCCGTAGCCTTTTGTTTCGAGTTACTAACACTTAGCAACCGAACCGGTATCTAATACCCTGGTGCTACTAGGAGTACTAGTAAAGTACACATTATAATGCATATCCAATATACTTCTGTCGACCTTGCCAGCCTTCTCATCTACCAAGTATCTAGGGTGGTTCTGCTTCAGTGACTGTTCCCCTTATTACAGAAGCACTTAGTCTCGGGTTTGGGCTCAACCTTGGGTTTCTTCACTAGAGCAGCAGCTGATTTGCCGTTTCATGAAGTTTCCCTTCTTGCCCTTGCCCTTCTTGAAACTAGTGGTTTCACCCACCATCAACAATTGATGCTCCTTCTTGATTTCTACTTTCGCGGTGTCAAACATCGCGAGTTGCTCAAGGATCATCATGTCTATCCCTGATATGTTATAGTTCATCACGAAGCTCTAATAGCTTGGTGACAGTGACTATGGAGAACCATCACTGTCTCATCTAGAAGATTAACTCCCACTCGATTCAAGCGATTGTAGTACTCAGACAATCTGAGCACATGCTCAACGATTGAGCTTTTCTCCCTTAGTTTGCAGGCTAAGAAAATCGTCGGAGGTCTTATACCTCTTGATGTGGGCACGAGCCTGAAATCCCAATTTCAGCCCTCGAAACATCTCATATGTTTCGCGATGTTTCAAAACGTCTTTGGTGCCTCAATTCTAAACCGTTTAACTGAACTATCATGTAGTTATCAAAATGTGTATGTCAGATGTTCGCAACATCCATAGACAATGTTTGAGGTTCAGCACACTGAGCGGTGCATTAAGGACATAAGCCTTCTATGAAGCAATGAGGACAAACCTCAATTTACGGACCTAGTCCGCATAATTACTACTATCAACTTTCAACTAAATTTTCTCTAGGAACATATCTAAACAGTAGAACTGAAGCGCGAGCTATGACATAATTTGCGAAGACCTTTTGACTATGTTCAGGATAATTAAGTTCATCTTGTGAACTCCCACTCAGATAGACATCCCTCTAGTCATCTAAGTGATTACATGATCCGAGTTAACTAGGCCGTGTCCGATCATCACGTGAGACGGACTAGTCAACATCGGTGAACATCTTCATGTTGATCGTATCTACCATACGACTCATGCTCGACCTTTCGGTCTCTTGTGTTCCGAGGCCATGTCTGTACATGCTAGGCTCGTCAAGTCAACCTAAGTGTTTTGCATGTGTTCCGAGGCCATGTCTGTACATGCTAGGCTTGTCAACACCCGTTGTATTCGAACGTAAGAATCTATCACACCCGATCATCACGTGGTGCTTCGAAACGACGAACTTTCGCAACGGTGCACAGTTAGGGGGAACACCTTCTTGAAATTATTATGAGGGATCATCTTATTTACTACCATCGTTCTAAGTAAACAAGATGCATAAACATGATAAACATCACATGCAATCAAATAGTGACATGATATGGCCATCATCACTTTGCTCCTCTTGATCTCCATATTCGGGGCTCCATGATCATCATCGTCACCGGCATGACACCATGATCTCCATCATCATGATCTCTATCATCATGTCTTCATGATGTTGTCTCTTCAACTATTACTTCTACTACTACAGCTAACGGTTAGCAATAAAGTAAAGTAATTACATGACGTTTATGTTGACACGCAGGTCATAAATAAATTAAGACAACTCCTATGCTCCTGCCGGTTGTCATACTCATCGACATGCAAGTCGTGATTCCTATTACAAGAACATGATCATCTCATACATCACATATATCATTCATCACATCCTTTGGCCATATCACATCACATAGCATACCCTGCAAAAACAAGTTAGACGTCCTCTAATTGTTGTTTGCATGTTTTACGTGGCTGCTATGGGTTTCTAGCAAGAACGTTTCTTACCTACGCAAAAACCACAACGTGATATGCCAATTGCTATTTACCCTTCATAAGGACCCTTTTCATCGAATCCGATCCGACTAAAGTGGGAGAGACAGACACCCGCTAGCCACCTTATGCAACTAGTGCATGTCAGTCGGTGGAACCAGTCTCACGTAAGAGTACGTGTAAGGTCGGTCTGGGCCGCTTCATCACACAATGCCACCGAATCAAGATTGGACTAGTAACGGTAAGCATATTGAACAAAATCAACGCCCACAACTACTTTGTGTTCTACTCGTGCATAGAAACTACGCATAGACCTAGCTCATGATGCCACTGTCGGGGAACGTAGCATAAATTCAAAATTTTCCTACGTGTCACCAAGATCTATCTATGGAGTCATCTAGCAACGAGGGAGGAGTGGATCTACATACCCTTGTAGATCGCGCGCGGAAGCGTTCAAGAGAACGGGGTTGATGGAGTCGTACTCGTCGTGATCCAAATCACCGATGATCCTAGCGCCGAACGGACGGCACCTCTGCGTTGAACACACGTACGGAGCAGCGACGTCTCCTCCTTCTTGATCCAGCAAGGGGGGAGGAGAGGTTGATGGAGATCCAGCAGCACGACGGCGTGGTGGTGGAAGTAGCGGGATTCCAACAGGGCTTCGCCAAGCGGTGCGGGAGGAGGGGAGATGTGTCCATGGGAGGGAGAGGGAGGGCGCCAGGGCTTAGGTGTTGCTGCCCTCCCTTCCCCCACTATATATAGGGCCAAGGGAGAGGGGGGGCAGCCTTGGCCCTTCCTCCAAGGAAGGGTGCGGCCAGGGAGGATTCCATCCTCCCCAAGGCACCCGAGAGGTGCCTTCCCCCTTTAGGACTCTTCCTTTCCCTTATCTCTTGGCGCATGGGCCTCTTGGGGCTGGTGCCCTTGGCCCATATAGGCCAAGGCGCACACCCCTACAGCCCATGTGGCCCCCCGGGGCAGGTGGACCCCCTTGGTGGACCCCCGGACCCCTTTCGGCACTCCCGGTACAATACCGATAATGCGCGAAACTTTTCCGGCGACCAAAACAAGACTTCCCATATATATCTTTACCTCTGGACCATTCCGGAACTCCTCATGACGTCCGGGATCTCATCTCGGACTCCGAACAACTTTCGAGGGTTACCGCATACTAATATCTCTATAACCCTAGTCACCCGAAACCTTAAGTGTGTAGACCCTACGGGTTCGGGAGACATGCAGACATGACCGAGATGACTCTCCGGTCAATAACCACAGCGGGATCTGGATGACCCATGTTGGCTCCCACATGTTCCACGATGATCTCATCGGATGAACCACGATGTCAAGGACTTAATCAATCCCGTATACAATTCCCTTTGTCTAGCGGTACGATACTTGCCCGAGATTCGATCGTCGGTATCCCGATACCTTGTTCAATCTCGTTACCGGCAAGTCTCTTTACTCATTTCGCTAACACAATCATCGCCGTGATCAACTCCTTGGTCACATTGTGCACATTATGACTGATGTCCTACGAGTGGGCCAGAGATACCTCTCCGTTTACACGGAGTGACAATCCCAGTCTCGATTCGTGCCAACCCAACAGACACTTTCTGAGATACCCTTAGTAGTGTACCTTTATAGCCACCCAGTTACGTTGTGACGTTTGGCACACCCAAAGCACTCCTACGGTATCCGGGAGTTGCACAATCTCATGGTCTAAGGAAATGATACTTGACATTAGAAAAACTTTAGCATACGAACTACATGATCTTGTGCTAGGCTTAGGATTGGGTCTTGTCCATCACATCATTCTCCTAATGATGTGATCCCGTTATCAACGACATCCAATGTCCATGGTCAGGAAACCATGACCATCTATTGATCAACGAGCTAGTCAACTAGAGGCTTACTAGGGACATGGTGTTGTCTATGTATCCACACATGTATCTGAGTTTCCTATCAATACAATTCTAGCATGGATAATAAACGATTATCATGAACAAGGAAATATAATAATAACTAATTTATTATTGCCTCTAGGGCATATTTCCAACTGAGAGAACTTATGCGAGTACTGGACTGCAGCTAAGCCCCCGAGTGGGAGGGTTGCTCTCCACTCGGTAGGATTTTTTCAAACTTAGGCGAGTACTGGACTGCAGCTAAGTCTCCTAGTGGGAGAACTTAGGCGAGTGTTGGGCTGTAGCTAAGCCCCCGAGTGGGAGGGTTGCTCTCCGCTTAGTAGGATTTTTTCAAACTTAGGCGAGTGCTGGACTGCAGCTAAGCACCCGAGTGGGAGGGTTGCTCTCCACTCGGTAGGATTTTTTCAAACTTAGGCGAGTACTGGACTGCAGCTAAGTCTCCTAGTGAGAGAACTTTAGGCGAGTGCTGGACTGCAGCTAAGCCCCCGAGTGGGAGGGTTGCTCTCCGCTCGGTAGGATATTTTCAAACTTAGGCGAGTACTGGACTGCAGCTAAGTCTCCTAGTGAGAGAACTTAGGTGAGTACTGGACTGCAGCTAAGCCCCTGAGTGGGATGATTGCTCTCCCCTCGGTAGGATTTTCCAAACTTAGGCGAGTACTGGACTGCAGCTAAGTCTCCTAGTGAGATAACTTAGGCGAGTGCACTGCAGCTAAGCCCCCGAGTGGGAGGAATGCTCTCCACTCGGTAGGATTTTTTCAAACTTAGGCGAGTACTGGACTGCAGCTAAGTCTCCTAGTGAGAGAACTTTAGGCGAGTGCTGGACTGCAGCTAAGCCTCCGAGTGGGAGGGTTGCTCTCCGCTCGGTAGGATTTTTTCAAACTTAGGCGAGTACTGGACTGCAGCTAAGTCTCCTAGTGAGAGAACTTAGGCGAGTGCTGGACTGCAGCTAAGCCCCCGAGTGGGAGGATTGCTCTCCCCTCGGTTGGATTTTTTCAAACTTAGGCGAGTACTGGACTGCAACTAAGTCTCCTAGTGGGAGAACTTAGGCGAGTGCTGGACTGCAGCTAAGCCCCCGAGTGGGAGGGTTTCTCTCCGCTTAGTAGGATTTTTTCAAACTTAGGCGAGTGCTGGACTGCAGCTAAGCCCCCGAGTGGGAGGGTTGCTCTCCACTCGGTAGGATTTTGTCAAAGTTAGGCGAGTACTGGACTGCAGCTAAGTCTCCTAGTGAGAGAACGTTAGGCGAGTGCTGGACTGCAGCTAAGCCCCCGAGTGGGAGGGTTGCTCTCCGCTCGGTAGGATTTTTTCAAACTTAGGCGAGTACTGGACTACAGCTAAGTCTCCTAGTGAGAGAACTTAGGCGAGTGCTGGACTGCAGCTAAGCCCCTGAGTGGGAGGATTGCTCTCCCCTCGGTAGGATTTTTTCAAACTTAGGCGAGTACTGGACTGCAGCTAAGTCTCCTAGTGAGAGAACTTAGGCGAGTGCTGGACTACAGCTAAGCCCCCGAGTGGGAGGATTCCTCTCCACTTGGTAGGATTTTATCAAACTTAGGCGAGTACTGGACTGCAGCTAAGTCTCCTAGTGAGAGAACTTAGGCGAGTGCTGGACTGCAGCTAAGCCCCCGAGTGGGAGGGTTGCTCTCCACTCAGTAGGATTTTTTCAAACTTAGGCGAGTACTGGACTGCAGCTAAGTCTCTTAGTGAGAGAACTTAGGCGAGTGCTGGACTACAGCTAAGCCCCCGAGTGGGAGGGTTGCTCTCCACTCGGTAGGATTTTTGCAAAATTAGGCGAGTACTGGACTGCAGCTAAGTCTCCTAGTGAGAGAACTTAGGCGAGTCCTGGACTGCAGCTAAGCCCCCGAGTGGGAAGGTTGCTCTCCACTCGCTAGGATTTTCTTTCGAACTTAGGCGAAACGGATTCGCGACTAAGCCCACCCACTGGGGGATTTCAGAAGTAAATAAGAACGCAACAATCGAATGATAGGACTATAAGCTCTTGTCTTTGATAAACAAATTACAAAGGTGTTTCTTATTACATTTTATTCGAACGAGTGCTTAAGTATAAAAGGGGCGGAGCAGCTCCGCGTTCCAAGCCCGTGGCTCGTCTTTCTGATGCTCAATACTGTAAAGATGGTATGCTCCGTTGTGGAGAACTTTGGTGATGATGAAGGGGCCCTCCCAAGTGGGGGCAAGCTTGCGTGGTTTTTGTTGATCCACTCGAAGAACCAGGTCTCCTTCTTGAAAGGCTCGACCCCTCACATTTCTGGCGTGGAATCGACGCAAGTCTTGCTGATAAATGGTCGAGCGGATCAAGGCCATCTCTCTTTCCTCCTCTAAGAGATCGACTGAATCTTGCCGGGCCTGCTCTGCTTCCTCTTCGGAGAAGAGCTCAACTCGGGGTGCATTGTGGAGCATATCACTTGGCAGAACAGCTTCGGCCCCATAGACTAAGAAGAAAGGAGTTCGTCCGGTCGACCGATTAGGAGTTGTCCTCAAACCCCACCGAACTGACGGAAGTTCATCAACCCAAGCGCCTGCTACGTGTGTAACATCCCAAATTTTTAATTTGGAATGTTATACACTAGATCATCATTGCATATCATATTTTATTGCATTTTGGTTGATCCTAGAAAAATCTACGCAACTCAAGGACCCTTGGAGAGAGTTGGGGATTTCGTTATTTTCATATTTGAGTTTTCTCAAATTTTGAAAATAGGATCATTTGATTTTATTTATTTTTATCTTCAATTATTTCTATTACAAAAATATGAGAGAGGGAATAAAATAACTTTCCCAAAATAAATAAATATTGAGGATTTAATAAAAAATCAAATAAGTTTTTATTCGGATTTATTTGCTATTTTATTTTGAATTAGGGAAAAATGCGCGTTTTTCAAAATTGTATTTAGGCCCCAAATAAATGTTCATCCTGTGCGGCTTGATTTTAGAAGCCGGGGAAAATTTATTTCGGGATTTTTGGAGTCCGTTTAGCATTCCTTTTGTTTTTTTCTGAGCGTAATTATTTAAAAAAAAAGAGTCTGAACCGACCTTGGGCCGTAACCGGCCAAGACTCCGCCTGGTCGGGCCCTTTATATAGCACCCCGAGGCCCGAGGCCAGCCCAAGTCGCCGCCGCCCTCGAACCCTAACCCTAGGCCGCCGCCGCCGCCGCCGGAGGTAGTTTTTCGCCGCCGTTTTTTTTTCAAAACCGATCGGTTTTCCGTTGGTTTTGTTCGGTTTTTTTAGTTTTGGTTTTTTTAAATAGATTGGTTTTTCCGGTTTATTTAATTAGCGAGCGTTCGTCCATTCGTTCGTTTTAACGAACTTTCGTCGTTTTTCTTTTTCTTGGATTAAATCCGCGATTTTTCTGATCGCGATTCCTGATCTGATTTTCGTTTTAGTCTAACTTTTCGCTCGTTTATCGGAATCAGGCGATACAAGAGCCTGGAGTTTCGTCTCGAAACCCTCTTTCCGTTTAACCAACTCAAACAAGTTTTTTCCACTGTAAAAATTGCCTTAGATCCAGAATAGTAAACGAAGCCTATTTCTTTTGCCGTTTGTCTTTCGTTGCTTCGTTCGATTTGATTCTTTTTGCCAACCGGAGTTCTTAAGTTGAACTTTCTGGTTAGATCTTTTATTCAAGTTTTACCTGTGCATTAGTTGAGTACTTATTGTATGCTTGTTTGTTTGCGATAGAGTACCCGGAGTGCGCCGCTTGCTACTTCGAATCGCTAGGTTTTGTGGATCATCAGCAAGGCAAGTAACACTTTGATCATAGTTCCAATTACCCAGTTTTTATTGCATTAGATCAATCCTCGCACATTGCATGATTAGGGTCTAATTAAATTGTGGGTCTGGGAAGTAGTTGAGGTAGTACCTGTTACCTGTTATTATTAAACCTTTGGGAGTTACTTCTACATTTGCTTATTATGCCATGCTATGCTAGTAGACGTGGATTGGGTGAGTGAATCCATGACAGATGTGAGATTGTTAAATTAATGGTCTATCTAAGGTGGCAAGTTAAATACACATCTGGGTGGATTGAGGCACCTGGGTATTCCAGCGATTGCCTGTTTTTTTTATGGACCGCCACCCAGGCTCAAAGGGATCATGAGATTATTCATGCTTGAAACTTTCGTGTGCAGCCACAAGCTACTATGGGCTCTAGCATAGTTGATTAAGTTGTGCGAACTCTTACAGTGGTAGACTAGCAGATGTAGGGGAAAGTAGGTGTAACGTTCTACCCGATCATATGGTGCTAGCGCTTCTGAAAGACTATGTCTCGGTCATCCGTTTCTCAAACACCATGTAGTGCGAGAAATCAAACAGAGGCGATTGAGTCTTGTGGGGAAAAGTGCGCAAACCTCTGCAGAGTGTATAAACTAATCATGGTTAGCTGTGTCCCCAGTTATGGACATCTTGAGTATCTAGTACTTGGATTGTCATGTGAATCTCATCATGTTACTCTAAAAATTAATTTTGTTGGGTTTTGTTTAATGATGATGCTTAATTGGGATTGAGAATGCTGTCAACCATTCTCAATGTTTAACAACTACCGTGATAGTTATATAAAATTTATTCCTTTGCAGTAGGGAAAAACTGGCTTTACGCAAAACTGTAACCATAGAGCTTTCCACCAGCCAAATATGCATATAGAATAGCCTATTTCATTCCATTACTCTCTATGTGTTACTTTGCCAGCATATTCCATGTGCTGACCTGTTTCGGGCTGCAACGTTAATGTTGCAGACTTTTCATACAACGATTGAGGTGCTTTTAGGTCGTGGTCCTATACTCAGTGATGTCGTTGGAGTTGGTGGACTCACTTATCTTCCAAGCCTTCCACTGTTATCGTTATTAGATGGCCTTAAGCCATATTTATTGTAATAAGTTCTCTTTTGAGACACTCGATGTAATAAGTGTGTGATTGCTACTCTGTTATAAATCCTTCAAGTACTGTGTGGTGTCAGCATTACTGATTCAGGGATGACACCTGAGCACAGAGTTTGGACCGTTTGAGGTCTGGTCGCTACAGCGTGTTTGAGATCACACCTCAGTCGGGGTTTTAGTCCTTTGAGAATTAGGCCATTGGCTCTTTCTGCTTGTCCGTTCGACTGCGGGTGACCGACAGAAGCATAGTCGACTCGAGTGCCCTGAGAGGCGCAGAAAGGTCTGAACTCATCAGAATCGAAGTTCGATCCGTTGTCCGTGATGATGCTATGTGGGACTCCATATCTGAATGTCAATTCCCTGATAAAACTGACAGCGGTGCTAGCATCAAGGTTCTTGATAGGTTTAGCTTCGATCCATTTGGTAAACTTGTCGACTGCAACGAGCACATGAGTGAAGTCGCTCCTGCCAGTTCTCAGTGGTCCAACCATATCCAGTCCCCGAACAGCAAAGGGCCAGATGAGGGGTGAGGGAGTCCTGGATTAGGGGGTCTCCGGACAGCCGGACTATCTCCATTGGCCGGACTGTTAGACTATGAAGATACAAGATTGAAGACTTCGTCTCGTGTCCGGATGGGACTCTACTTGGCGTGGAAGGCAAGCTAGGCAATACGGATATGGATATCTCCTCCTCTATAACCGACCTTGTGTAACCCTAACCCTCTCCGGTGTCTATATAAACCGAAGGGTTTTAGTCCGTAGGACAACAACCATAACATACAATCATACCATAGGCTAGCTTCTAGGGTTTAGCCTCTCTGATCTCGTGGTAGATCTACTCTTGTACTACCCATATCATCAATATTAATCAAGCAGGACATAGGGTTTTACCTCCATCAAGAGGGCCCGAACCTGGGTAAAACATCGTGTCCCCTGCCTCTTGTTACCATCCGGCCTAGACGCACAGTTCGGGACCCCCTACCCGAGATCCGCCGGTTTTGACACCGACAAGGGGGGTGGTCTTCAGGGCTGACGCTGGCTTGTGAGACATGTCGGAGTAAAACTGGCAGCCTTCACATCTGTCGACTATATCTTTTGCCATTTCATTTGCGTGTGGCCAATAGAATCCATCTCGGTATGCTTTAGCCACAATGGCCCGAGAGGACGCATGATGACCACAGGTCCCCGAGTGGATGTCATTGAGGATCATTCGACCTTCTTCTGGTGTTATGCATTTCTGACCGACTCCATTCACGCTTTCCCTGAACAGCTGCCCTCTTATCACAGTAAAGGCCTTGGATCAACGGACGATCTGTCGAGCCTCTTCTTCATCCTCTGGGAGTTCTTTCTGAGGATGTACGCAATGTAGGGCACCGTCCAGTCGGGAGTAATGGCCAGAACCTCCATGATCAGGTCGACCACGGCTGGGACCTCGACTTCAGTCGGATCTATGGCGCTCTTAGGTTGCGGGGGCTCTTCAATAAAAGGATCTTCCTGAACTGTTGGCGAGTGAATATGCTCCAAAAACACGTTGCTGGGAATGGCTTCTCTCTTGGAACCTATCTTTGCCAAATCGTCGGCTGCTTGATTTTTCAGTCGGGGTATGTGGTGGAGTTCTAACCCCTCTAACTTCTTCTCAAGCTTTCTCACCGCGTTGCAGTAACCAGTCATGGCTGGGCTTCTGATGTCCCACTCCTTCATCACTTGATTAACTACCAAATCTGAGTCGCCATAGACCATGAGGCGACGGACGCCGAGTGAGATGGCCATGCGCAACCCATACAAGAGTGCTTCATATTCTGCTTCATTGTTGGAAGAATCAAAGTGAATCTGGAGGACATATCTGAGCATGTCTCCTCGGGGGGACACCAGAACTACTCCAGCAGCAGAACCGTTCAGCATCTTGGATCTGTCAAAGAACATGGTCCAGTGCTCAGAGTGAACTTGAGTCGGCAGTTGCTGTTCGATCCACTCGGCGAGGAAATTTGCTATTGCTTGGGACTTGATAGCTTTCTTTGCCTCAAACTTGATATCCAAGGGAAGGAGTTCAATCTCCCATTTGGCCACTCGACCAGTTGCATCTCTGTTGTGCAGAATCTCTGACAATGGAGCGTCGCTGACGACTGTAGAAGAGTGATCCAAGAAATAGTGTGCAACCTTCTTCGTGGTCATGTAAATCCCATAGAGAAGCTTCTGATAATGAGGATATCTCTGCTTTGACGGGGTCAGGACTTCAGAAATATAATAAACTGGGCGTTGAACCTTATAAGCTTTTCCTTCTTCTTCCCGCTCGACCGTAAGTACTGTACTGACGACTTGTCCAGTGGCTGCTATATAAACCAGTAGAGGCTCTTTGCTGATTGAAGCAGAAAGCACCGGCTGGGTGGAAAGCAGGGCTTTTAGCTCTGCAAACGCTGCATTATCTTCTGGGGTCCACTCGAACTTGTCTGATTTCTTCATCAGTCGGTAAAGAGGCAGCGCCTTTTCACCGAGGCGAGAAATGAATCGACTCAGGCGGCCAAGCAACCAATAAGCTTCTAGACATCATGCACACGCACAGGGCGTTTCATTTGAAGTATAGCGCCTACTTTCTCTGGGTTAGCATCGATTCCTCGTTCGGAAACGAGAAAACCGAGTAACTTTCCGCCTGGAACTCCAAACTTGCACTTTGATGGATTGAGCTTGATATCATACCTTCTGAGGTTGGCAAAGGTTTCAGCAAGGTCAGTCAGTAGGTCGGAACCTTTACGTGACTTGACCACAATGTCATCCATGTATGCTTCCACATTCTGACTGATCTGAGTGAACAGGCACTTCTGAATCATCCGCATGAATGTGGCTCCGGTGTTCTTCAAACCGAATTTAAAGACGGCATAGTTCGGGACCCCCTACCCGAGATCCGCCGGTTTTGACACCGACATTGGTGCTTCCATTGAGAGTTCCACTGTGCCGTCGCCACCAGGAAGGATGTCTCATCCCGTCTTTAAAGACGACACTATCACTGAGGGAGCTTTGGCTATTGGCCAAACTCTCCGGCTAGGTGGTTTTCTTATGACCGCCTGTTCGGCCGCTACGCCGACGATGACTTCTTGGGTCATCAAAAGCAATCTTCACGTCAACTCAGAACTCGCCGAGCAGTTGGATCCAATGGAGCTCTCTTCCCTGAACGCGCTCTTGGATCGCGTCGCCGCCCTGGGAGTCGCTACAGACTACGATCAGATTGGGCCTAAACCCGATCTGAGAGAAATCAACTCTCTCCAGATCACCCATCACATTGCAGTGGTGGAGGAACAATGCGGCAACCCTTCATCTATCTTAAGGACTAGCTATGTCCGGATTCCCGATCCCTCCAAGCCGGATACCCGCGGAGGGGAGGACGTCACTCAAGGCCTGAACCTAAAATCAGGCAACGAGCTAGATTTATCGGATAACATCCAAGAATCCAAACTTCCGATTTCAGAAACTCCTTGGCCCCTGAGTCTCAGATTGGGTGAGGATTCGGATTCAATTCCACCCACCCACCCAAACATACACGATCTATCCCAAATTAGGCAAGAGCCTGAAGAAACAGTACACCATTACTGGGCCCGATTCCTCCTGGTCATGAACAGGATAAAGGACTGCCGCGAGGAAGCGCAATTTCATTCTTCTGCAATAATTGCACGGATAAGGGAATCCTCAACACCATAAGTCGTCGCGAAATTACACGCTTTGCCGACTTGGTGTCCATAGTACGAAAGTACTGTGCGATGAAAAGCGCCTGGAAAACCGAAATAATATTTTGAGATAATCCGGCCCTGAATACAAACCCAGTCCGAAATAAAAGGGTGCATTATCACAATACACCTGGGTTAACTACCAAAAAGCAAAAGCCCTCTACGGGGCAAGGAACCGTGCTGGAGGGATGGCTCAACGGACCCTGCAAAATTCATAGTACAGCGGATGCAATACCAACGCACAGCCTTAGATCATGTTGGATACTCCGGCAGGTGGCCAAAAGTGGTGAGGATCTACTCCTCCCAAAGACCACAGAGCACCATCCCGTGGACAACAATACGGTGTTAACAGTCTCTGAGACCTTCGCGTCAAATAATAGACGCAAGCGAACACTCCGCAGCATGGCCGAAATCTTCCACATAGCAGAAATAAATCCTTGGAGTGACACAGCTATTACCTTCAATGCCAGTGACGAACCTAAATTCCGAACAGCCCGAGCACCAGCCACACTGGTCCTTAGTCCAATCGTGGACGGCTTTTGACTCACCAAGGTACTCATGGACGACGGTAGCGGATTAAACCTCATCTATGAGGAAACTCTTCAGAAGATGGAAATATACTGGAGCCGCATTGAGCAAAGTAGCACAACCTTTAGAGGAATCATCCCCAGTCGGGAAGCACGCTGTGCTGGAAAAATCACACTAGACGTGGTATTTGGCACACCGGATAATTACAGGTCCGAAGAAATTACATTCCAAGTGGCCCCGTTTAGCAGCGGATACCACGCTCTATTAGGGCGGGAGGCATTTACAATCTTCCAAGCCATACCCCATTACGGGTACATGAAGCTCAAAATGCCCGGGCCCAACGGAATCATCACTCCTGCTAGTGATCCGGACATAGCACTCTGCGCCGAAAATAAGACAGCTGCACTAGCCCTTGAGGCACTAGCCGAAGCCCTAGCGGCCGAAGAACTAACTGCGCTGCGCTCCACGGTGAACAGGGACGACGTGATACTCGATAAAAGATCCAAGTCCACCTCCTTTAAACCGGCGGACGAAATAGTCAAATTCCAAGTCCATCCAACGGACCCTACAAAAACAGCTTCCATCGGGGCACAATTAAACCCTGATGTCGACGCCGCACTGCGCGAGTTCCTACACGAGAACTGGGACATTTTTGCCTAGCACCCTTCAGACATGCCAGGAATCCCACGCAGGCTGGCTGAGCACAACCTAAATATCCTAAAAGGATTCAAGCCAGTCAAGCAGGCTCTTCGACGTTTCTCCGAACCTAAGAGACAAGCCATGGGAGAGGAACTAGCCAAGCTATTGGAGGCCGGATTCATCAGAGACATAAAACATTCGGACTGGCTATCAAACCTGGTGATGGTACCAAAGAAGGACAAATCCTGGCGCTTGTGCGTCGATTTTAAGGACCTTAACAAGGCCTGCCCAAAGGATCCCTTCCCCCTCCCCCGCATCGATCAAATCATCGATGCTACCGCAGGACACGATTCATTGTGTTTCCTCGACGCATACTCCGGCTACCATCAAATCAAAATGGCAGAGCTAGACCAAGCCGCAACGGTATTCGTCACACCATACGGCCCATTCTGCTTCAACACAATGCCCTTTGGGCTCAAAAACGCCGGCGCAACATATCAACGCATGATTCAGACATGTCTGGCAAACCAGATCGGCAAAACAGTGGAGGCATACGTAGATGACGTGGTCGTTAAAACCAAGCATGTCGAAACTCTAGTAGATGGCTTGAGGCTCACATTCGACAACCTCCGAACATATGACATCAAGCTCAATCTGGAAAAATGCGTTTTCGGCGTACCAGCCGGAAAGCTCCTTGGATTCATTGTCTCCAGTAGAGGTATTGATGCTAATCCGGCCAAAATCTGAGCGTTGTCACAGTTGGCTACCCCAACAGACCTCAAACAAATACAAAAATTGACTGGATGCGTGGCAGCTCTAAGCCACTTTATCTCCCGCTTGGGCGAAAAGGCATTACCCCTTTACCGCCTCCTCCGGCGCACCGAACACTTCGAGTGGACGAATGCCGCCACGGCCGGACTCAATGAAATAAAAGCCATATTGGCAACAAACCCAGTCCTGGCCGTGCCAAACATTGGCGAACCAATGCTATTATACATTGCGGCAACTCATTATGTCGTAAGGGCAGTGCTCGTCGTCGAACGAGAGGTGGACGAACACAAATTTCCCCTTCAAAATCCGGTTTACTATGTGTCCACTGTCCTTACTCCATGCAAATCACGGTACCCGCATTATCAAAAGATAGCGTACGCGGTATTTATGGCATCTCGGAAGCTGCGACACTACTTTCAAGAGTGTTCGATAACGGTAGCTTCGGAAGTACCACTTAACGATATTATAAACAACCGTGACGCGATGGGCCGGATTGCCAAATGGGCCATTGAGCTCCTCCCGTTTGACATAACTTACAAGCCACGGCGAGCTATCAAGTCGCAAGTTTTGGCTGACTTCGTCGCTGAATGGACGGAAGCCGAACTCCCTTAAGAGTACGACACATATTCAAACTGGATCATGCACTTCGACGGCTCCAAAATGTTGGCTGGTCTGGGGGCTGGCGTCGTTTTGACGTCCCCAATAGGAGACACCGTCCAATACGTACTACAGATAATGTATACGGACTCCAACAACGCAGTCGAATATGAGGCCCTTCTACATGGTCTCCGGATGGCAGTATCCATGGGCATTCAACGCCTAGAGGTGCGCGGGGATTCGAACCTTGCAATATCCCAAATAAATGGAGACTTTGATGCCAAGGATCCGAAAATGGCAGCTTATCGCAATGCCGTCCTAAAAATGTCAGCTCGGTTCGAGGGGCTCGAATTTCACCATGTGGCTCAGGAAAACAATCAGGCGGCGGATATCCTCGCCCGCATTGGCGCAAAATGCGACGCGGTCCCTCCCAACATATTTCTGGAAAGGCTTTTCAAGCCATCTGTAGCATGGGAAGGGGACACCGGTAACAACAGTCCAGACCCGGCCAAAATACCTGATACTGAACTCTCTAACACAATCGAAGGCTCCGCCACCGAAATAACACAATCAGCCCACGAAATAATGGCCATTATTGCCCCGTGGACAGAACCATTCCTGGCCTACCTAACTAGACAGGAACTTCCGGAGGACCAAAATGAGGCACGCTGCATAGTGCGGCGATCCAAGGCCTACAGGGTCCATGAGGGAGAATTGTACAAAAAGCGCTACCGGAGTCCTTCAAAGGTGCATCTCCGAAGAGGAAGGGCGAAACCTTTTGGCAGAAATTCACGCCGGACTCGGCGGTCATCACGCTGCAGCCCGGGCTCTTGTAAGCAAGGCCTTCCGTACAGGATTCTATTGGCCAACGGCCCGGGCAGATGCACATGACTTGGTCCAACGTTGCGCCGGTTGCCAGCTCTTTGCAAATCAAAGACACATGCCACCCACCGCCCTCCAAACAATCCCCATTACATGGCCCTTCGCGGTCTGGGGGCTTGACATGGTTGGACCCCTTAAAGGGGGAACCCACAAGAAAAAATACTTATTGGTCATGGTGGATAAATTCACCAAATGGATAGAGGCTAAACCAGTTAAAACAGCCGAATCCGGACCGGTGATAGATTTCATATCCGGGGTTGTACACCGTTACGGCGTCCCCCACAGCATCATCACTGATAACGGCACGAACTTCACGGCCGACGAGGTAAAACTCTGGTGCAGCAAAATGGGCATCAAGCTCGATTATGCTTCAGTCTATCACCCACAAACCAACGGTCAAGTCAAACAAGCAAATGGTCTCATAATGAGCGGCATTAAACACAGATTAGTGTACTCCTTAACGGAGTCTGACATGCACTGGGTAGAGGAGCTCGACTCTGTACTCTGGGGGCTGCGGACCACGCCAAATCGTACCGGATATACACCGTTTTTTATGGTGTACGGCGCAGAGGCAGTCCTGCCCTGTGACATAATTCATGACTCACCTCGAGTGCGCATGTACGAAGAAAGAGAAGCCGAGCTCGATCGGCAGGACAGCCTGGACACCTTGGAGGAAGAGCGCGACATAGCCAAAGCCCGTTCCGCATTTTACCAGCAATAGGCTCGCAGATACCAAAGCAGAGAAGTACGGGCCAAAACTTATAACGTTGGCGAACTAGTTCTACGGCTGCCGGATAAGAAAAAGAACAAGCTCTAGCCCAAACGGGAAGGTCCCTTCATTATCGACCAAGTTCTGACCGGTGGAGCGTACCGACTGCAGGATGCATCGACTAGTCGACTCGAGCCGAACCCATGGAACACAGCCAGGCTCCGAAGATTCTACGCCTAGCACCGGACTTTATGTTAGTCCCCTCCCTTTGTCCATTTTCTACATATGCATCATCTGTCTTGTTTCCCTTTCTTTCTTTTATTTCTCTAGGACTTCAAGGGTCACCTTGTGCCTCACTTATACATTACAGATGCGCTAGCCGCACTCTTCATACCTGGGGGCTTCTTTCACAGAAGCTTAAATTATTTACCTGGGCCTCACGCCCAACACATGTGTTATACTTCCGCATGCACCTTTTTCACCATTATATGCATCGATATGACTTAAGTTTTGGCCAAGCTAGGTTGCCTGGCTCTTGTATTTATGCCCTACATTCCCATTAATTTGGCTAGGGCATAAGGGGAGCACCTCTGCGATTGTTACCGCCGGGTCAGCCGGACGTGTACCTCAGACTGGGTGAAGCCGAAAGCTGGCGTTCTTAAGGGAATATTCGGTCGGTGAACAAAAGATGACTTTTATTTATTATCCATATCTGCCCCTAGATGCACTATCACAGGGATCTCCTTCCCATCGGGCCCCACAGGTCCGACTTCGGCCATGTGGTTCGGGTCAGCCTTCGTGTACCGTGTCTTCACCATTGCCCAGGCTTCCCTCGCGCCCTGACGGCAGGCCGATATCTTCCATAATCGGAAGCGCCGCCGCGCTCCCTTTAGCTTTTCTGCAAGCTCTCCAAGGCCTTCGGGTATGGAGACGGATGGCCACAAGGCCTAGGCGACGCCTTGCATCACCTGCCAAACTCGTTCGTGCAGCTGTGCGAGCTCGGGAAGAAGGTCACCCATTGAACCGAACATTTCCTCGGCAGGACGACCTGTTAGCATACCTACAGACATAACTCTATCAGCCAGCTTCCTCGCCGAACTCTTTTCCAAAGTTCGTTCAAGCACTTACTAAATATGATGCATCGAAGCCGCCGATTCTCCTTAACAGAGTCCGACAGCTGGACACGAACATCTTTCAGTTCCACGCCCACCTTGGTGTTGGCATCTAAGAGATCATTCTTCTCCTGCCTCACCCTCGTAAGCACGCTCTCACCGGCCTTCAGCTGGCATATGAGCTGTTGCTTATCCGGATTTACTCCAGCGTCATCTGCAATTTTATCGTCAGATCTGCATATACGCCGCATTCTAATATGATACTTATCATTCGAAGGATGTGTTACCATAGGGGGTCTCTTTGGGCTCCCCTGCTGCAGCCAGTGCGGCCTGAAGTTGGGCTTTGCACTCTTCCAGCTCCTGGGACAGTTGAGTATTCTTTTCTGTAAGAACCTGCATAAAAATGATCCTTAAATCAGTTATCCTAACTGTTTCAAGTCTCAAGGGCTACTGATATATATAATCGACAAATTTTCTCACCCGTATGTCTTTTACATACTGCTCCGTGGCTCTGGATAGACCATTTTGAGCGGCATGGAGGTGCGCGTCTCCCGAGTTGAAGGCATCCAATGCCTCTTGGGAGAAACAAGCGTCACGAAGAACAGTCCGGCGACGCCTGTGGTTCATGGCACTTTCCACCTCGGAATTGGTGGCGGACAGTTTCTCCGCATCCTCTATCGGAGGAGCGCCCGACGCACGCCTCGTATTCGTTCCCGCCTCCGAATCCAGCCTTGGAGCCTGGCTGGTGGAGGCACGATTGGTAGCCTCTTCGGGTATAGTCCGGCGAGCGCTCTTTTTCCTAAAAGAAGGTATGGGCGTTAGTATGCCTCTGAGAATAATGGCTTGCAATAAAGACAACGCGCCGTACCGCTGCGTCGGTGTCTCAATCCGGACTGCGGGTCTTTTCAGCCCGCCTGGCCTCGTGGCCCCTTGTTGGCTAGTTGCCACAGGCTCGGCCTTCTGCCCCGAGGACCTCCCCTGCAAAACACGGCTGTTATACGGCAATTAAAAAAGCGCAAGGACGGATCCCTTTTTTTAAGTGCTGGGACTTCGGTCTCAGTCACCTGTGAGGTTGGAACTAGCCCAGGGTAATCGGCTGTAATGGCCACCAAAGCGTTGTCATTACTCGATTGGTAAAATACCCCATCGATCAGCTTCACAGATATATCCGGATCCTCCTGGGAGGCCGGGTCAAGGGACCGTCCAGGGTCCTCGGGTTGTGGAGGAGGGCTGTTTATCTCCTTTACAGCCTGGCGCAGCTCCTGCGATGAAATCGCTAGAATGAATACTTAACTATGGGAATACGAAATGGATGGGCGGTAAAAAGTCTCCGCTTACCCAGCTCGGAGGATTGTACATAGAAAATCCGCCCTGCGGGTTGACACGAAGGAATTCCTCCTCTTCTCCCTTGTACAAAGTGGATAAGATCTTTATTAGATCAGCAGCCGATCCCGGCCCTTTGCGGCCGTGGCGGGTGGCGTCATCCTCCCCATTGAAATCCCACATGGGGTGGCCTCTATACTAAAGCGGCTGCAACCCCCCGCATGATACATATGGCCATGACCTCGATCATGGTCAATCCGGATCGAGCTAAAAAACTTATCCAGCTCATCAGGTAAAGAATGTCCCTGTCATCTTCCTCCAGGGAGCTCCGTGGACGCCAGCTCCGGCGCTTCTTCAAAGGGGCGTTGTCGAACTCAGGAAGGCCGATCCGAATAGGATTCGGGAGGGGGACGTCTTCTATATAAAACCATTCTGAAGGCCAGTCTTCGGATGTCTTCTTTGGGGTTCCGGACAGGTATCCGGTCCCGGCAACACGCCACACTTGGGCTCCGCCCATTTGATATATTGACCCCTTTTGAGAACGAGGCACAAGGTAGAACAGCTTCTTCCACAGAGCAAAATGAGCCTCACAGCCCAAAAACAACTCGCAAAGGGCTACGAATCCCGCGATATGCAACATGGAGGCAGGCGTAAGGTTGTGCAACTGGAGGCCGTAGAACTCCAGGAGCCCCCGGAGAAAAGGATGAATTGGGAATCCAAGCCCTCTTACCAAATAAGGGAGAAGGCATACCCGCTCTCCCTTGGAGGGATTGGGAAGGCTCTCCGCTTGCTCTCCGCCATTATAGGTGGCAAGCCCGGCTCGAACCGGGACCAGGTACGCTGGGGGAAGAAATCCCTTGGTCTGAAGCATCACTAATTTGCTGTGCGGGACGGAACATCTCTCCCAATCTCCAGGCTTGGAGCTAGGGGAGTGAGAGGAGGAGCTGCGTCGACCGGCCATGATGGAATGGATCTCTGTCGGGTGCGCTCCGATGAAGGCTCGCCAAGGGAGGATGGTGTGATTTGGATCTGAATCCTCGTCTTTTTAATAGGCAGCTCATTTACACAGCTAGGGGTGTAAATGTGAAAACACCCTGGCTCTTCACATTCGCTCGACACGTGGAAAGTGGCCATTATTGGGCGTGGAAGCCAAGGAGTGCAACATTCACAAGAGATCGGACACTATTTCAACAGGTACACAGAATTTGGACAGAAAACCGCCTTGCAATGCCGAAGACAATACTACGCGCCGGACTCATCGTCATTGAAGCCTGGTTCGGGGGCTACTGAGGGAGTCCTGGATTAGGGGGTCTCCGGACAGCCGGACTATCTCCATTGGCCGGACTGTTAGACTATGAAGATACAAGATTGAAGACTTCATCTCGTGTCCGAATGGGACTCTACTTGGCGTGGAAGGCAAGCTAGGCAATACGGATATGGATATCTCCTCCTCTATAACCGACCTTGTGTAAACCTAACCCTCTCCGGTGTCTATATAAACCGAAGGGTTTTAGTCCGTAGGACAACAACCATAACATACAATCATACCATAGGCTAGCTTCTAGGGTTTAGCCTCTCTGATCTCGTGGTAGATCTACTCTTGTACTACCCATATCATCAATATTAATCAAGCAGGACGTAGGGTTTTACCTCCATCAAGAGGGCCCGAACCTGGGTAAAACATCGTGTCCCCTGCCTCCTGTTACCATCCGGCCTAGACGCACAGTTCGGGACCCCCTACCCGAGATCCGCCGGTTTTGACACCGACAAGGGGGATGGTCTTCAGGCTTGACGCTGGCTTGTGAGACATGTCGGAGTAAAACTAGCAACCTTCACATCTGTCAACTATATCTTTCACCATTTCACTTGCACATGGCCAATAGAATCTAGCTTGGTATGCTTTAGCCATGATGGCCCGAGAGGACGCATGATGACCACAGGTCCCCGAGTGGATGTCATTGAGGATCATTCGACCTTCTTCTAGTGTTATGCATTTCTGACCGACTCCAGTCACGCTTTCCCTGAACAGCTACCCTCTTATCACAGTAAAGGCCTTTGATCGACGGATGATCTGTCGAGCCTCTTCTTCATCCTCTGGGAGTTCTTTCTGAGGATGTACGCAATGTAGGGCACCGTCCAGTCGGGAGTAATGGCCAGAACCTCCATGATCAGGTCGACCACGGCTGGGACCTCGACTTCAGTCGGATCTGTGGCGCTCTTAGGTTGCGGGGGCTCTTCAATAAAAGGATCTTCCTGAACTGTTGGCGAGTGAATATGCTCCAAAAACACGTTGCTGGGAATGGCTTCTCTCTTGGAACCTATCTTTGCCAAATCGTCGGCTGCTTGATTTTTCAGTCGGGGTATGTGGTGGAGTTCTAACCCCTCTAACTTCTTCTCAAGCTTTCTCACCGCGTTGCAGTAACCAGTCATGGCTAGGCTTCTGACGTCCCACTCCTTCATCACTTGATTAACTACCAAATCTGAGTCGCCATAGACCATGAGGCGACGGACGCCGAGTGAGATGGCCATGCGCAACCCATACATGAGTGCTTCATATTCTGCTTCATTGTTGGAGGAATCAAAGTGAATCTGGAGGACATATCTGAGCCTGTCTCCTCGGGGGGATACCAGAACTACTCCAGAACCAGAATCGTTCAGCATCTTGGATCCGTCAAAGAACATGGTCCAGTGCTCAGATTGAACTTGAGTCGGCCGTTGCTGTTCGATCGACTCGGCGAGGAAATTTGCTATTGCTTGGGACTTGATAGCTTTCTTTGCCTCAAACTTGATATCCTAGGGAAGGAGTTCAATCGCCCATTTGGCCACTCGACCAGTTGCATCTCTGTTGTGCAGAATCTCTGATAGTGGAGCGTCGCTGATGACTGTAACAGAGTGATCCGAGAAATAGTGTGCAACCTTCTTCGTGGTCATGTAAATCCCATATAGAAGCTTCTGATAATGAGGATATCTCTGCTTTGACGGGGTCAGGACTTCATAAATATAATAAACTGGGCGTTGAACCTTATAAGCTTTTCCTTCTTCTTCCCGCTCGACCGTAAGTACTGTACTGACGACTTGTCCAGTGGCTGCTATATAAACCAGTAGAGGCTCTTTGCTGATTGGAGCAACAAGCACCGGCTGGGTGGAAAGCAGGGCTTTTAGCTCTGCAAACGCTGCATTAGCTTCTGGGGTCCACTCGAACTTGTCTGATTTCTTCATCAGTCGGTAAAGAGGCAGCGCCTTTTCACCGAGGCAAGAAATGAATCGACTCAGGCGGCCAAGCAACCAATAAGCTTCTGGACATCATGCACACGCACAGGGCGTTTCATTCGAAGTATAGCGCCTACTTTCTCTGGGTTAGCATCGATTCCTCGTTCGGAAACGAGAAAACCGAGTAACTTTCCGCCTGGAATTCCAAACTTGCACTTTGATGGATTGAGCTTGATATCATACCTTCTGAGGTTGGCAAAGGTTTCAGCAAGGTCAGTCAATAGGTCGGAACCTTTACGTGACTTGACCACAATGTCATCCATGTATGCTTCCACATTCCGACTGATCTGAGTGAATAGGCACTTCTGAATCATCCGCATGAATGTGGCTCCGGGGTTCTTCATACCGAATGGCATTGTGACATAAGAGAAGCACCCAAACGGGGTGATAAAAGTTGTCTTTATTTTGCCAGGTCCGTACAGACGGATCTGGTGGTACCCAGAGTAGGCGTCCAAAAAGGACAAACGCTCGCACCCTGCAGTCGAGTCGACTATCTGATCGATGTGAGGGAGATGGAAGTGATCTTTCAGGCAAGCCCAATTGATATGCTTGAAATCAATACACATGCGAAGTGAGTCGTCTTTCTTTGGGACCATGACAACATTGGCTAACCACTCGGAGTGGTAAATCTCTCGGATAAACTCAGCTGCTAAAAGCCGAGCCACCTCTTCGCCGATTGCCTTTCTTTTCTGGACGGCGGACCGTCGAAGATGCTCTTTGACTGGTTTCACCTTCGGGTAGACTCGCAATCGATGTTCAGCCAGTGCCCTGGGAACACCCGGCATGTCAGAAGGCTTCCATGCAAAGATGTCCCAGTTCTCACGGAGGAACTGGATGAGTGCTTCTTCCTATTTAGAGTCGAGTGTAGTTGAAATGTGAGTCGGAGTTGCGTTGGGATCTGTCGGGTGAATGTGAATCGACTTTGTTTCACCAGACGACTGGAATACTGAATCTGTGGCTGGCTTCTTGGCTCGCAGCAAGTCACTCGGATCTGCATTTTTCTGGTATTCTTGCAATTCTACCACGACCATCTGGGCATCGGCGTTCTTTGAGCCCTTCTAGAAGCACTCCTCTGCCTTCTTCCGATTACCAGAGATAGTGATCACCCCTCTAGGACCAAGCATCTTCAGTTTGAGGTACACGTAACATGGTCGAGCCATAAACCATGCATAAGCTGGCCTGCCCAGAATTGCATGATAAGCACTCTGGAAATCCACAACTTTAAATGTCAACTTTTCTTTGCGGCAATTTTTGGAATCACCGAAAACTGCGTCGAGTGCAATCTGACCGAGGGATGCAGCCTTCTTGCCTGGAATGACCCCATGGGAACTCATATGGCTTTCGCTGAGTCTGGACATTGGAATGCCCATTCCCTTCAACGTCTCTGCATACAGTATGTTCAGGCCACTGCCACCGTCCATCAGGACCTTTGTCAGTCGAGTGCCTTCGACCACCGGGTCGACCACCAGTGCTTGCCTCCCAGGGGTGGCTATGTGCGCCGGATGGTCAGATTGGTCGAATGTAATGGCAGTCTGTGACCACTTCATGTAACTGGGTGTCACCAGAGAGACCATGTTCACTTCCCTGTTGATGACTTTCAATCGACTTTTGCTCTCAATGTCAGCAAAAATCATCAGAGTGGAATTCACGTGGGGATAACCATCATCATCCTCTTCATCATCCTTAGCCTTGTCTGCTTCTTTCTCCTTTTCCTTGGGCTCTTTCTCTCGGAACTGCTGGATTAGGAGCCGACACTGCCGAGTGGTGTGCTTCGGGTAAATGAAATTACCTTCTTCATCTTTTCTGGTGTGGATATGGCACGGCAGATCCAACACATCATTCCCATCTTGATCTTTTACTTTCGTGGGGTTCCACGGCCCTTTGGGCTTCCCCTTGAACTTTCCTTGAACCACAGCCAAGGCTTCACCCGGAGCAGCTGGCTCGGCCTTGCGCTTCTATTTCCGACCAGAGTTTCCTCCTCCGGCTTCGTGGGTGACTGCTTTGTGCTTGCCGCTCCGGAGTCGCTCTTCTTCTTCACCATTGGCATACTTAGTGGCAATTTCCATCATCCGAGCCAGAGTCATATTTCCTGTCTGGCCGAACTTCATATTCAACTCTCAATACCTGACGCCTTCCTTAAAGGCACAAATTGCCTGATGATCCGACACATCTTCTACCGTGTGGTGTAGGGTGATCCATCTCTGGATATAATCCCTCAAAGTTTCATTCGGCTTCTGAACACAACACTGTAACTCTGTCAAACTTGCCGGCCGTTTGCAAGTGCCCTCGAATGTTCTGACAAACACTCAGGCGAGATCTTCCCAAGTATAGATGCTGCCAGGCGCTAACTAATTCAGCCATGCTCTAGCTGAGCCCTCCAACATCAGAGGAAGGTGTTTCATGGCCACTTCATCATTGCCGCCACCAATCTGGACAGCCACTCGGTAGTCTTCAAGCCAAGTGTTAGGCTTGGACTCTCCAGTGAACTTACTAACTCCAGACGCCAACCTGAAGGGGGGGGGGAATCACCGCAGCTCTGATAGCTCTGCAGAAGCACTCTGGACCAGAGACATGCACCATGTTGCTGGTTTGTGGATCTCTACCATGGCCCTCTCGGTGAGCTCTGTTTCTGTCGACCAAGCCCTGCACGAGAATAGATCTCGCATCAAAGCCTGGCTCTCTGGGGTCGATTGGAATACCTCGCCCAACACTATGGGGGCGTCTGTCTTCATGCTGCCGAGGCACGTACGACCCGCTCCTTGGGGGAGGCGTGGGCACTCGACGGCGATCATCACGATCGACTCAGCGATCATACTGCTCTCGGTTTCTGTATTGATCTCGTCGATCCCAACGTCCCTCACGCCTCGGAGGCGATCTTGGGCTATGGGCCGACTGAACTGTGTCTGCCATCACGGATCTGCTGTGGATCCTATCCCGCGACTGAGATACAACCGTATTCTGTTCTCCCGCCGCCCGGAGCAAGGCTCGGATCTTCACCAGACCTTGACCAGCTTCTGACTGGAGGGTTGGATCGACTCCGCTATCCGGGCAGCAGCAGCCAGATTCTGGATCGGGGTTCGGTATACCTGAGTCGGAGGAGGAAAAAACTGGCGTCGACTGGATTCGGGAGCGCGCTGCCGAGCGCGATCGTCGAGTGCGCGCTGGAGGTTCTCCAGTCGAGTGCGCTCAGCCAGGTTGGCCAAGCGCGCCTGCTCCAAGGCCTGGGCCTCAGGGGTTTCTCCAACTATAGGAGTATGCAATGCATCCATGTTCTGGTGGCGAAGTTCCTCCCTCTACTGCGAGGAGAGGGGTTCGGGGCGGTACTCCTCGTGAACGCGCGACGGATCGCCGTTCCCGTCGCCTCCGTCTTCACGGTTGAAGCCAGGAGGACTACGTGGTCCATTGACCATCAGAACTTCAGCCGCTGGGTCGCTGCTGTCGCACTCAGATGCGGTCTCTACGGAGCCAGTCGACAGATCAAACAGGCCGTAGAGAGTTTCATCGGGCTCGATCGCCGCGACTTGTGGGGTGGCCGACTGGCGGGCCACCGCATGCCTCACCCACCGCTGAAGCCTCGACCGACCGGAGCGTTTGCTCCGGCGAGCCGCAGGGAGGGGGAAAGCTGATGGAGTCGACTGATACTGGGCCGACGGTTGCCGCAGGAGGATGCCGCGGACGCACGCGCGAAAGTGCGTCGCCCCGCGAGAGGGGAGCACGTCGACGTCGAGTGGAGCCTCTTGAAGCCAAGTAGAGTCGTCGGCGACAAACACGAGCGCGCCGAGACGGATCTCGTGGCCCTCAGCCAAACCTCCGCCTGAAACCATGATGAAGGGGATTGGAAAAATTGCAACTTCTCCAACAAGTCGCTAAGACACCTGCCCCACAGTGGGCGCCAACTATCGTGGTTCTAAGACTGACAGTAGAATAAGGGGGTAGGAATGTAGAGGCAAGATCCTAGCTATGGAGGAGTTGTACCCACGAGTTTTACGAGTTCAGGCCCTTCTCGGAGGAAGTAACAACCCTACGTCTCGGAGCCCGGAGGCGGTCGATTGAATATATGTGTGTGAATTACAGAAAGTGCGAACCCTTGTCCCAGATGAGGGGGGTGGCTTATATAGAGTGCGCCATGACCCCTGCTCCCCTCCGTTACACAAGGTTCAATGTTCATAAAGGAGGAGTGTTACTGGTAACGTCTGCAGTAAAGTGTAGTAAATGCCCATAAAGATATGGTTTAAGTCCTGACCGTTGCAGAGTGGAGGGTTTCTCATCTTCTAGTGGTCGAGTGTCTTCAAGGTGGTCGAGTGAGTACATCTTCACGGTCGAGTGGTTGATGGTTTCTTTTCGACTGCTTCTGATTCTTTGTAGAGATGTCCTTGGGGAGGGTATGTTGGACAGATCGATGACCCTACCCTAGGTACATAGCTTCATCATCCAAAACTACAACAAAAGTATTAAGGTAAACCTAACCATAGCATGAAACATATGGATCCAAATCAGCCCCTTACGAAGCAACGCATAAACTAGGGTTTAAACTTCTGTCACTCTAGCAACTCATCTTATACTTATTACTTCCCTATGCCTTCCTCTAGGCCCAAATAATGGTGAAGTGTCATGTAGTCGATGTTCACATAACACCACTAGAGGAGAGACAACATACATCTCATCAAAATATCAAACGGATACCAAATTCACATGACTACTAATAGTAAGACGTCTCCCATGTCCTCAGGAACAAACGTAACTACTCACAAAGCATAAACATGTTCATAATCAGAGGGGTATTAATATGCATATAGGACCTGAACATATGATCTTCCACCAAATAAACCAACTAGCATCAACTACAAGGAGTAATTAACACTACTAGCAACCTACCAGTACCAATCCCGGACTTGGAGACAAGAATTGGATAAAAGAAATGAACTAGGATTTTGAGAGGAGATGGTGCTGATGAAGATGTTGATGGAGATTGCCCTCTCCCAATGAGAGGAGCGTTGGTGATGACGATGGCGATGATTTCCCCCTCCCGGAGGGAAGTTTCCCCGGCAGAATAGCTCCGCCGGCGCCCTAGATTGGTTCCGCCAAGGTTCCGCCTCGCGGCGGCGGAGTTTCGTCCGAGAAGTTGGCTTATGATTTTTTTCCATCGAAAGACTTCATATAGCAGAAGATGGCCACCGGAGGGCCACCATGGGGCCCACGAGGTTGGGGGCGCGCCCCACCCTCGTGGGCAGGGTGTGGCCCCCCTGGTGAACTTCTTCCGCTGAGTACTTTTTATATATTCTGAAAATGTCTTCCGTGAAGTTTCACGACTTTTGGAGCTGTGCAGAATAGGTCTCTAATATTTGCTCCTTTTCCAGCCCAGAATCCAGTTGCCGGCATTCTCCCTGTTTATGTAAACCTTGTAAAATAAGAGAGAATAGGCATAAGTATTGTGACATAATGTGTAATAATAGCCCATAATGCAATAAATATCGATATAAAAGCATGATGCAAAATGGACGTATCAACTCCCCCAAGCTTAGACCTCGCTTGTCCTCAAGCGAAAGCCGAAATCAAAAAATATGTCCACATGTTTAGAGATAGAGGTGTCGATAAAAATAAAATACAGACATGAGCGCATCATGATCATTCTTAGAACATCAACTTATATAATTCTTGTCATATTATTTCTTATGTTTTAGTAATAATTCAATCACAATTTCAAGTATGAATCATAAACTTCATTGAAAACTAACAAACTATAATCTCAGTCATTGGAGCAATTGCAATTTATCATAACATAGTAAAGAGTCAATATATAAGAGCTTTTCAGCAAGTCCACATACTCAACTATCATATAGTCTTTCACAATTGCTGACACTCACGCAATACTTATGGATATGGAGTTTTAATCGGACACAGAGAAAGATAGGGGCTTATAGTTTTGCCTCCCAACGTTTTACCTCAAGGGTAATGTCAACAATAATAGTTCATGAAAACTCACATCCAATTAAACATATATACCAGGATCTTTCCAACATACTATGCTTGCCAAAAGATAAAATATAAAAAGGAAGGGTGAAGATCACCATGACTCTTATGCAAGGTAGGAGATAAAAGTAAAAGATAGGCCCTTCGCAGAGGGAAG
The DNA here is from genome assembly GCF_003073215.2 of Triticum urartu. Classification (NCBI taxonomy): domain Eukaryota; kingdom Viridiplantae; phylum Streptophyta; class Magnoliopsida; order Poales; family Poaceae; genus Triticum; species Triticum urartu. Next base: position 417,459,183 of record NC_053023.1, read on the forward strand.
CAGAGGTTGTCATGCGCTTTTATGGTTGGATGCACAAAATCTTAATGTGAAAGAACGTCACTTTATATTGCCACTTGTGATATGGACCTTTATTATGCAGTCTGTCACTTTTATTTCTTCCATATCACACGATCGTATAAAGCTTATTTTCTTCCACACTAATAAGTCATACATATTTAGAGAACAATTTTTATTGCTTGCACCGATGACAACTTACTTGGAGGACCTTACTCAATCCATAGGTAGGTATGGTGGACTCTCATGGCAAAACTGGTTTTAAGGGTATTTGGAAGCACAAGTAGTATCTCTACTTCGTGTGATGAATTTGGCTAGCATGAGAGGGAAAAGCAAGCTCAACCATGTTGGATGATCCATGACAATATAATTTATCTCAGATGTAAGAAACCAAAACCCATTACGTTGTCTTCCTTCTCCAATGTCAACTCTTTAGCATGTCATATTTTAATGAGTGCTCACAATCATAAAAGATGTCCAAGATAGTATATTTATATTTGAAGACCTCTCTTTCTTTATTACTTCCTATTAATTGCAACGATGACCAAAACTATGCTTGTCAACTATCAACAACTTTTATTCATCATACTTTTTCTATGTGAGCTCATTACTCTCCATAAGACGCACATGATCTCTTTGTTTCTTTTTATTTCTTTCTCCTTTCTTTTATTCCCTTAGGATCATGGCAAAATAATCAAGCCCTTGACTCAACACTAATCTTTATTATATAGCTCACGGACTCGATTACATAGAAGAATTATAAAGCAAAACTCACAACTAGATCATACTAAGACTTCTATTCTACTAGATCAAGATATTACCAAAAGGATCAAACTAAGAAAAACAGTAAAGATAGAAGTGATGGTGATACGATACCGGGGCACTCCCCAAGCTTGGCAGTTGCCAAGGGGAGTGCCCATACCCATGTGATTATGTCTCCTTTGTTGGTGAAGAAGGTGGAGTTGTTGATGATGGATAGTCGCACATCGAGCGTAGGAGGTCTTCTAACTTGCGGATAATACCTTTGAGTGCGATGATATGCTCCTTCAACAAAATATTTTCACCTGTGAGATACTTATTTTGTATACGAGCTAACTCAATCATCTTGAAAGCTTCGATCTCAGTTGGGGTAAGAAGATTGTGATCAATTTGAAGGATGTCTTCTATTGCCGGAGCTTGGTCCTCCGTGGCCTTCTTGATCCCTCCATCCTTGTTGGTCTCCATGGGTTCTTGTCTCTTCAGCTCTATCTTCATTAGCCAAGCATCTTGCCCTCATTATTGGAGGAGGAGGGAGACGACATGATGCTTAGCTTCGACAACCCTGGCAGAAAACAGCTCGAAACAAGAACAAGAGATTTTTGCGTGATACGGTGGTCAAAACCCCCGGGACATTATATAATCAATTTTTACCAACCAAAATACGTAACGTGTAAGAAAACAGAGTCCGGAGAGAACACGAGGTGCCCATGAGGTAGGGGGGCGCGCCCAGGGGGGTAGGGCGCGCCCTCCACCCTCGTGGAGCCCTCGTGTCCTTCCCGGGCTGCTTCTTATTTTTCTACTTTTCTAATTATTCCAAAACGGAGAAATATTGCCTTAAAAACTGTTTTGTAGTCGGTTTACTTACCGTCACATACCTAGGTACTTCAGAGTCCGAAACGTTTCGGAAAGTGTCCCTTATGTATTCCTCCGGGGTTACGGTTTCAATAACATTGGTTTCAGCATTTATGGGATTACCTGAGATATAATGTTTGATTCTTTGACCATTCACCACCTTCGGATTTGTGCCTTCAAAGTTGTTGATTTTTATGGCACTGGAACGATAGACCTCCTCGATAACGTAAGGACCTCCCCATTTAGAGAGAAGTTTTCCTGCAAAAAATCTTAAACGAGAGTTTTATAGCAATACATAATCAGCTACATTAAACTCACGCTTTTGTATCCTTTTATCATGCCATCTTTTAACTTTTTCTTTAAACAACTTGGCATTTTCGTAGGCTTGGGTTCTCCATTAATCGAGTGAGCTAATATCAAATAACCTCTTCTCACCGGCAAGTTTAAAATCATAATTGAGCTCTTTAATAGCCCAATATGCCTTGTGTTCTAGTTCGAGAGGTAAGTGACATGCTTTTCCATAAACCATTTTATACGGAGACATACCCATAGGATTTTTATATGCAGTTCTATAGTCCCATAATGCATCATCAAGTTTCTTGGACCAATTCTTTCTAGATCTATTAACAGTATTTTGCAAAATTAATTTGAGCTCTCTATTACTCAATTCTACTTGACCACTAGACTGTGGGTGATAAGGAGATGCAATTCTATGATTAATATCATATTGAGCAAGCATTTTACGGAAAGCCCCATGAATAAAATGTGAACCACCATCAGTCATTAAATATCTAGGGACTCCAAATCTTGGAAAAATAACTTCTTTAAGCATTTTAATAGAAGTGTTATGATCAGCACTACTAGTTGGAATAGCTTCTACCCACTTAGTAACGTAATCAACAACAACTAAAATATGTGTATATCCATTAGAGGAAGGAAAATGTATCATATAGTCAAAGCCCCAAACATCAAATGGTTCAATAACGAGTGAATAGTTCATAGTAATTTCTTGACGTCTACCAATATTACCAATTCTTTGACATTCATCACAAGATAAGACAAACTTACGGGCATCCTTGAAGAGAGTAGGCCAATAAAACCCAGATTGCAATACCTTATGTGCAGTTCTATCTCCATCATGGTGTCCTCCATAAGCTTCGGAGTGACACTTGCGTAGGATCTGTTCTTGTTCATGCTCAGGTACACAACGTCTAATAACACCATCTACTCCTTCTTTATAAATATGTGGGTCATCCCAAAAGTAATGCCTCAAATCATAAAAGAACTTTTTCTTTTGCTGGTATGTGAAACTAGGTGGTATAAACTTAGCAACAATGTAATTAGCATAATCAGCATACCATGGAGCAGTATGAGAAGCATTTATGACATTTAGTTGCTCATCAGGAAAGCTATCATCAATAGGAAGTGGGTCATCAAGCACATTTTCTAACCTAGACAAGTTGTCTGCAACGGGGTTCTCACCTCCCTTTCTATCAATGATATGTAAGTCAAATTCTTGTAGCAAGAGAACCCGTCTAATAAGTCTAGGTTTAGCATCTTTCTTTTCCATGAGATATTTAATAGCAGCATGATCAGTGTGAATAGTTACTTTAGAATCAACAATATAAGGTCTAAACTAATCACAAGAAAATACAACTGCTAAGAATTCTTTTTCAGTAGTAGCATAATTTCTTTGAGCATTGTCTAGGGTTTTACTAGCATATTGAATAACATTTAATTTCTTATCAACTCTTTGTCCTAGAACAGCAAATGCAGCATAATCACTAGCATCACACATAATTTCAGAGGGTAAATTCCAATCAGGTGGCTGAACAATAGGTGCAGAGATCAATGCTTTCTTAAGTATTTCAAATGCATGCTTCTACACAATCATCATCAAAGACAAATGGTATATCTTTTTGTAATAAATTAGTCAGAGGCCGAGAAATTTTTGAGAAGTCCTTAATGAACCTCCTATAAAATCCGGCATGACCAAGGAAACTTCTTATACCTTTGATGTCCTTGGGACATGGCATCTTCTCAATAGCATCAACCTTGGCTTTATCAACCTCAATACCTCTTTCACAAACTTTGTGCCCCAAGACAATACCTTCATTAACCATAAAGATGCACTTTTCCCAATTCAAGACAAGATTAGTTTCTTCACATCTCTGCAAAACTCGATCAAGGTTGCTCAAGAAATCATCAAAAGAAGATCCATAGATGGAGAAATCGTCCATGAAAACCTCACAAATCTTTTCACAGAAGTCAGAGAATATAGCCATCATACATCTTTGAAAGGTAGCAGGTGCATTACATAAACCAAAAGGCATGCGTCTATAAGCAAAAGTACCAAAAGGGCAAGTAAAAGTAGTCTTTGATTGATCTTTGGCTGACACAGGTATTTGAGAGAAACCAGAATATCTAGAAAGCAAAAATGTGTATGTTTGGATAATCTTTCTAGCATTTGATCGATAAAAGGTAAGGGGTAATGATCCTTTTTAGTGGCCTTATTTAATTTGCGGAAATCAATTACCATCCTATAACCTGTAATAATTCTTTGAGGAATCAATTCATCTTTATCATTAGGAACGATAGTAATACCTCCCTTCTTGGGGACACAATGGACATGACTTACCCACTGACTATCAGCAACGGGATAGATTATACCTGCCTCAAGGATCTTTAGTATTTCCTTTATTACCACTTACTTCATTTTAGGATTCAGTCGTCGTTGATGATCACGAACTGGTTTAGCATCTTCTTCCAAATTTATTTTATGTTGACATAGAGTGGGACTAATGCCCTTAAGATCATCAAGAGTATACCCAATAGCAGCACGGTGCTTCTTCAGGGTTTTCAATAATCTCTCTTCCTCATGCTCTGAAAGGTTAGCACTAATAATAACAGGATATATCTTTTTCTCATCAAGATAAGCATATTTAAGAGTATCAGGCAACGGTTTAAGCTCAAACACGGGATCACCCTTGGGTGGAGGAGGATCCCCTAGGATTTCAACAGGAAAATTGTGTTTCAGAATAGGTTCCTGTTTAAAGAATACTTCATCTATTTCCCTTCTTTCATTCATTGTAACGCCCTTGATGCGGCTATATCTCCTACGTGTCGAAGCACGACTTAGAGGCATAACCGCATTGAAAGCAATGTCGCAAGTAAGGTAATATTCACAACAACCCATGTAAATAGATAATAAAGGGAAAAGTACATAGTTGGCTTACACTCGCCACGTCACACAAAGTACATAAATAGCATTACATCATCCAATCACTCATGGTCCGACTACGGTACCAAAATAAAAGATCAACCCCAACAAGCGACATGGTCCCGATCGCCCCAACTGGGCACCACTACTGATCATCAGGGAAAGACACATAGTAACGACGGGAGGCTTCGTCGAACTCCCACTTGAGCTCAAGTGCATCATCTGGAACGGAGTCATCGGGCCCTGCATCTGTTTTGGAAGTAATCTGTGAGCCACGGGGACTCAGCAACCTCGCACCCTCGCGATCAAGACTATTTAAACTTATAGGTAAGACAAGGTAATATGTGGAGCTGCAGCAAGCGACTAGCATATATGGTGGCTAACCTGTTCGCAAAAGAGAGCGAGAAGAGAAGGCAAAGCTCAAACGAAGAACTAGAGAATAGCCTACGGCAAACATTACTCCAACACCGTGTTCACTTCCCGGACTCCGCCGAGAAGAGACCATCACGGTAACACACACAGTTGATTCATTTTAATTAAGTTAAGGTTCAAGTTATCTACAACCGGACATTAACAAATTCCCATCTGCCCATAACCGCGGGCACGGCTTTCGAAAGTTCAAATCCCTGCAGGGGAGTCCCAACTTAGCCCATGACAAGCTCTCACGGTCAACGAAGGATATACCTTCTCCCGAGACATTCCGATCAGACTCGGTATCCCGGTTCTACAAGACAACTTCGACAAGTTAGAACAAATCCAGCAACACCGCCCGAATGTGCCGACAAATCCCGATAGGAGCTGCACATATCTCGTTCTCAGGGCACACCCAGATTGTCCAAACTTCCGGTAGGCCAGCCCAGAGTTGCCCTTGGTGGCCACCGGCGGCTGACGAGGTGGACCAACACTCAGAGGAGCACTGGCCCGGGGGGATTTAAAATAAGATGTCCCTTGGGCTCCGGAAACCCAAGGGAAAAAGAGGCTAGGTGGCAAATGGTAAAACCAAGGTTGGGCATTGCTGGAGGAGTTTTATTCAAGGCGAACTGTCAAGGGGTTCCCATTATTACCCAACCGCGTAAGGAACGCAAAATCCGGGAACATAACACCGATATGACGGAAACTAGGGCGGCAAGAGTGGAACAAAACACTAGGCAAAAGGCCGAGCCTTCCACCCTTTACCAAGTATATATATGCATTAAGATAACAAGGTAATATAATGATATCCCAACAAGAAAAATAATGTTTCAACAAGGAACGATCTCCAATCTTCACCTGCAACTGGCAACGCTATAAGAGGGGCTGAGTGAAGCGGTAACATAGCCAAACAACGGTTTGCTAGGACATGGTGGGTTAGAGGTTTGACATGGCAATTTTGGAGGCATGATAGGCAAGTGGTAGGCATCGTAGCATAGGCATAGCAAAAGAGCGAGCATCTAGCAAAGCAAAGATAGAAGTGATTTCGAGGGTATGATCATCTTGCCTGCAAAATTGTTAGAGTTGACTGGATCCTCGAAAGCAAACTCAACGGGCTCCTCGTTAGTGAACTCGTCTGCCGGCTCTACCCAAACAAGACAAACAAGCAAGAGGAACACAATCAACCACGTGCAAATGCTCGAACAACATGATGCAAACATGGTATGCTATGCGGAATGCGGTATGTGATGCATATGCAAGATTTGACAAGGAATTCTTGAACCTGGCCTCAACTTGGAAATCCAAGTGTGCCACTGGAAAGGTGAGGTGATTTCGGTTGAAATCAATATAAAGATCGCCGGAATCGAATGCACGGTTTGGAAATGGCAAGCAAAACAAATATGACACCGGTCTGCGATAAACATCAAGTAGCCATCTAAATGCAACAAGTTAATTATGCTACAACACTCAAACATGGCAACAAAATACATGGCAGGGATCCACTCATAAAGCTTGACAAAAGATGAACACTGAGCTACGGCCAATTCATCCACTAACAGGTTCAAACAAGCATGGCAAAAGAGGAATTGATAAGCAGGTTTCAGACGTAGTGAAATTAACACAAGCTTGGAATTTCAGATCAGGCAGCACACTTTGGAGCAAGAAAAACTATATGCTACAGGAACTTAACATGGCAAAGCAAGGCATGGCATGGAGCTACTCAAAGAGCTTAACAAAAGTCCCTTAGTGACCTTGAGCCAAAAGGGATCAGAAAATACAATTGCACGCATGTGAACATGGCAAAAACATAATCAGAACTCAGACTTAGTGAAAAACAGGAGCATGCAAATATGCTAACAAGTAGGCATGTTCACGAGCTCGATGCACTCATTGCAGAGCAAGGCATGACAATCTAAGCATACACCCATCAAGAATACACATTATATAAGCTAGACATGGCAAGAACAACAACATAGCTGCACGGATCAACAACAACATCCTCGGCAAAATTGCTAACAAGTAGACAATCTGCCCAGATTCACGAAATAGCAAAAGTAGAGCTCGATTGACTCAAGCTAGGGTGCACCATAATTGCAAACAAAGACATAGATGGATAGAGCACCACAACATTAAAAAATAATCCTTACTGAACATCCTCAAAAGAGGCACGTATCACTAGGAAACAACATGAACATATGGCATATTGATAAAAACAGATCAAGGTCTTAGAGAAATCCTAAGTCCCTGAAATCAGAATTAACGAATGCACTACTTTGCAAGCTTGTGCTAGTCACCACACATATCACAAAAATACATGGATAGCACCTATGGAAAGATGGCATGGCATATAACAAAACACATGTAGAGCTCAGGAGCATATCATGCACACATTAATCATGGCAAAAATGACAAATAGCTATTTGGTGCAACAGATCTCACAATTAACTCAAATATCTCTCTTCCAACAGAATTTCGGGCATCAAGATGAGCTCAAATGAAAATGATGCAATGATATGAAATGATGTACTCTCTGAGACGAACATTTTGATATGATACACGCCCAAAACGGATCTACGGATGCAAAGTTACGGCACGATGAAGTTGCATAAAAAAATACTAAAAACGGAGGCAAAAGTCAACCCCTAGGGTTCCTCAGATCTGGATCCGGGGCACGTCTCCCAAGGTTGGCCGGGAACTCACCGAAGAAGCTGCGCAGGCCACCGGAGTTGTCGGGGGCGGCCGGATCCGGGCGAGGGGGAGGCGAGGGCGAGGCCGGTCGGCACCGGGTGTGGAACGACGGCGAGCGGGGCCGGCGAAGGCGACGACGGGCGTCGGGGCGCGGCGGGTCACCGGCGATGGCGATGGTGGCCGGTGCGGGCTCCTCGCCGGAGCTAGAGGTGACGGGCGGCAAGAGGGCGGCGAAGGCGGCGGCGAAGACCCGCGGGGCAACCGGGCCTGGAGGGCCCTGCCTGGGCCCGGGCGGGCCGATGGCGCGGAGGCGGCGAAGTGGGCACCGCGGGCGCCTCGTGGCGTGCCCTTATTGGGAGAGGGCGGCGGCGGAGAGATGTCCGGACGAAACGGACATTGTCCGGCTGCGCAGAGAGGGGATTTTTAGGGTTTCGGGGGAGAGGAACCGTGGATTTCGGAGGGGGTGATATTTATAGGCATAGAGGGAGCTAGGAGTGTCCAAATGAGGTGCGGTTTTCGGCCTCGCGATCGTGATCGAATGCTCTAAATGATGGAGAGGGTTTTGGTGGGGTTTGGGCCAAATTGGAGGGGTGTTGGGCTGCAACACACACGAGGCCTTCTCGGTCCCTCGGTTAACCGTTGGAGTATTAAACGAAGTCCAAATGATACGAAACTTGACAGGCGGTCTACCGGTAGTGAACCAAGGCCGCTTGGCAAGTCTCGGTCCAATCCGGAAATGTTTGATGCCCACACACGAAAAGAAGGTAGAAAGGACCACCGGAGGAGATAGGAGCGCCGGAATGCAAAACGGACAACGGGGAAAATGCTCGGATGCATGAGACGAACACGTATGGAAATGCAATGCACATGATGACATGATATGAGATGCATGACAACGACAACAACACACGAAGACAAAAACCCGAACCCGAGGAAATAAAATAACTTAGTGCCCGAAACGGCAAGAGTTGGAGTACATATTAGGTAAATTACATCCGGGGTGTTACAACACTCCACCACTACGAAAGGATCTTGTCCCGAGATCTAGGACTGGAAAAACGCCGGGTACTCAGAACGGAGGTGATCCTCGCGTTCCCAGGTGGCTTCACGGTCGGAATGGTGTGACCACTTGACTTTGAGGAATTTAATTAACTTATTGCGAGTCTTGCGTTCAGTCTCTTCAAGAATAGCAACCGGGTGCTCACGATAAGAGAGATCTTCTTGGAGATCAATGTCTTCGAAGTTGACGGTGTGGCCAGGAGTCTTGAAGCACTTGCAGAGCTGAGAGACATGGAACACGTCGTGCACATTTGCAAAGTTTGAGGGAATCTCGAGTTGATAGGCGAGATCGCCTCTCTTGCTGACGATTTTGAAAGGACCCACGTATCTAGGGGCAAGCTTCCCTTTGATACCGAAGTGACGAGTACCTTTCATTGGAGAGATGTGGAGGTAAACATGATCTCCGATCTCGAAAGCCAAATCACGGTGCTTACTATCATAGTAGCTCTTCTGGCGCGATTGCGCTGCTTTGAGGTTATCACGAATGACATTACACATCTCTTCTGCCTCTGTGATTAAGTCATTTCCCAGAAGTTGACGTTCACCAGTTTCTGACCAGTTGAGTGGAGTACGGCACTTCCTGCTATACAGAATTTCGAAAGGGGCCTTGCCCGAACTTGCTTGAAAACTGTTGTTGTAGGAGAATTCAGCATATGGAAGACAATCTTCCCACTTCATACCGAAGGAGATAACGCAAGCCCTGAGCATATCTTCAAGAATCTGATTGACACGCTCGACTTGACCGCTAGTTTGAGGATGGAAAGCTGTGCTGAAGCGGATGTTGGTGCCCATGGCCTTCTGAAAAGAATCCCAAAACTTGGAGGTAAAGATGCTGCCACGGTCTGAAGAGACCACCTGTGTACCGTGCAGCAAGACAATCCGAGAGGTATACAGCTCCGCCAATTGAGCTGCAGTGATAGATTCTTTGATAGGCAGAAAGTGAGCCACTTTAGTGAGTTTGTCGATGACAACGAATATAGCATCATTACCACGCTTGGACTTTGGAAACCCAGTCACGAAGTCCATCTCAATGTGGTCAAACTTCCATTCTGGAATGGCAAGAGGTTGGAGGAGACCAGCTGGCCTTTGGTGTTCTGCCTTCACTCTTCTGCAGACATCACACTCATTCACGAACTAAGCAATCTCGCGCTTCATTCGAGTCCACCAATAAGCCTGTTTGAGGTCCTGATACATCTTCGTACTCCCAGGGTGGATGGAGAGGAGTGAATTGTGAGCCTCATTCATGATAACTTTACGAAGATCACCTTTGGGCACAACAATACGATCCTTGAAGAAGAGAGTATCCTTGTCATCAAGGCGGTAGCACTTGTACTTGGGTTGACTCTTGGCAATCCCAATCTTCACCTTCTTCACCATAGCATCAAGAAGTTGAGCCTCGCGAATCTGGTCTTCCAAGGTAGCAGAGACTTGAAGGTTGGCAAGGAAACCTTGAGGAACAACTTGCAGATTGAGTTTGCGGAAAGCTTCACAAAGCTCGGGTTGGTAAGGCTTGAGAATCAGGCTGTTGCAATAAGCCTTCCTGCTCAAAGCGTCATCAATCACATTGGCCTTGCCTAGAGTATACTCGATACTCGGATTATGCTCTTGAATCATTTCGACCCAACGAGTCTGCCTGAGGTTGAGATTAGGCTGAGTGAAGATGTACTTGAGACTGTTGTGGTCAGTGAAGATGTCCACTTTTCTTCCCAATAAGAGATGTCTCCAAGTCAAAAGAGCATGCACAACTGCCGCCAACTCGAGGTCATGAGTGGGGTAGTTCTTCTCGTTGGGCTTCAACTGACAAGAGGTATAAGCCACAACTTTCTTCTCTTGCATCAACACTGCACCAAGACCTTGAAGAGAGGCATCGCAGAAGACCTCGAACGGTTTGGATTCATCAGGAGGAGTCAGAACTGGAGCAGTGACCAATTTGTCTTTCAAAGTGTTGAAGGCGATGTCACATTCCAGAGACCAAACGTACCTGACGTGCTTCTGGAGAAGGTTTGAAAGAGGCTTCGTGATCTTAGAAAAGTTCTCCACGAACCTTCGACAGTAGCTTGCGAGACCGAGGAAGCTACGGTGTTGCTTCATGTTCTGAGGTGGTTCCCAATTTACAATTGCAGACACCTTCTCAGGATTCACCGCAATGCCCTTGGCAGAGATGATATGCCCAACATAGAGAACCTCATCGAGCCAAAACTCGCACTTGGAGAACTTGGCGTAGAACTGATGTTCCCTGAGCTTATCGAGCACCAAACGCAAGTGCTTGGCATGATCTTCCTTGTTCTTCGAAAAGACCAGAATGTCGTCGAGATAGACCAAAACGAATTCATTTGTGTAGGCGTTGAAGATGAAGTTCATCATGCGAGAGAAAGTCGGAGGAGCGTTGACGAGGCCAAAAGACATGACAGTGTATTCATAGGAACCATATCTTGTTCTGAAAGCCGTCTTGGGAATATCTTGCTCACGAATTCGAATCTGGTGATAGCCCATACGGAGATCAAGCTTGGAGAATACTTGGGCACCTTTGAGTTGTTCGAACAGCTCGTTGATGTTGGGAAGTGGGTACTTGTTCTTGATAGTCTTCTTGTTCAATGGACGGTAGTCAACACAAAGTTGGCCCGTTCCGTCCTTCTTCTTAACAAAAAGTACTCCACAACCCCACGGAGAAGAACTAGGTCGGATGAGACCCATTCTCTCTTGAATATCAAGTTGCTTCTTCAGCTCCTTCAACTCTTCAGGTCCGAGCTTGTAAGGACGCTTGCAAACCGGTTCCGTGCCAGGCTCAAGATCGATGACGAATTCAACTGGCCGGTGCGAAGGAATTCCTGGAAGCTCTTCTGGAAAGACATCTTGATATTCGCAAATGACTGGATTCTGAGAGATGGCATCCAGTTCACCCTTCTCATTGAGAAAAAATAGATGGATTGTATTATCCCGAGAAGCAAAGACAATTACATCCTTAGACGAATGAGTCAATTTAATCTGCCTGACTGCACAATCAAGCTGAGCCTTGTGCTTAGAAAGCCAATCCATCCCGAGAATAAGATTAATATCCGAGTTACCAAGGACCATTGGAGAAGCCAGAAACTAAAAATCACCCAGCATGATAGAAATATCCGGAATCTCGTGGTTAGCGAGCAAACATTTACCCGGAGAGACAACTGCTAACGGTTTATGCAAAGCTTGGGAAGACAACTCATGCTTAGATGCAAAAGGTCTCGAGATGAAACAATGCGAAGCACCAGTGTTAAGAAGTACTTTTGCAGGAACATCGTTAACAGGAAGGTTACCCATGATGACATCTGATGAGTCCTCTGCTTGAGCTGCATTCATCAAGTTGACCTTGGCGTGCTTGGGGTTATGCTTGACCACAGCTGTACTTGCCGATCTCACAGGAGGAGGAGGGAGACGCCTCTGATTGAAGCATTTGTTGGCATAGTGACCCTTCTGTTGGCACTTGTTGCACGTGACCTCTGAAAGCGGACGGTGATACGGAGCACTCGATCTTGGAGCTTGAGACGAAGTCTTGTTCTAAAATCCAGGGTTGGGTGGGTGGGAAGATCCACTGCACCTTTGCTCTTCTGTTGATAAGGCTGATGGAACGGAGGAGGAGGAAGCCAATACTTCTGCTGCTTAGCCACTTGAGTAGAGGAAGAAGGAGTAGCATCTCTGACTCGCTTCTTGGAAGCATCACACTTCGGTTGAGCAGCCTCTTGTTTGAATGCCATGTTGTAGAACTCATCGTACCTCAAGGGCTCAAAGAGAACAAGAGCTAGCTGGATTTCTATCTGAGACCACCCCTGAACTGGTATATCATGCTCTTCTCGTCAGGGACATCCTGCTTAGCAAAGCGGGCGAGCTTCTGAAACAACTTGTTGTAGTCATAGACAGACATAGATCCTTGCTTCAGGTTGTGGAATTCCTCACGCTTGTTTTCAACCACGCTCTGAGGAATATGATGAGCTTTGAAGTCTTGACGGAATTCATCCCAGGTAATCACACGGCCTCCTCTAGAATCTTTGTACTGCTGGAACCATTCTGCAGCTTGGTCTTTGAGTTGGAAGGAAGCGAACTTGACAAAGTCCTCAGGCCTGGCGTTACTGCACTCGAAATGCTTGCATAAGTCCACGAGCCAATCGTCAGCATCAGTTGCCTCAACACAATTGCTGAAGGTCTTTGGCTGGTTAGCAAGGAACTGGTTGAGTGTAGCAAAGTGATTCTGATTGTTGCCTTGGTTGCCTTGGTTCGCTTGGTTGCGCTCTTGAAGAATTTGCATGATCAACTGCGTGTTTGCATTGGTAGCAGCCATCACAGCTTGCCATGCCACTGGAGGTGGAGGTGGTGGTGGCGGATCAGGATTCGGAGTCGTGCGCGTTGGAGGACCCATCCTGAAGAGGTTGACATCCATTAGCACATTGATTGACAAATATTGAAGCTGAATCCAACGGGATGAAATTGCAACATATAGTCTTCACATCCGAAAAAATGAACGAATGCATTCCAATTGAAATGGTCACATATCCATAAATTGAGAAGCCACTTAGAATTTAGGTAGAGGAATAAATCAACAAGTACGGAGCAAGAACGAATACTCGGTAAGGATCACCCAATCTCAAACCAAATATCCGTGGAAGAAGAACTAGAGCTACAAGAATTCCCACCTATGAAACTCCCGAACCTTTCCGGTTATGCAATCAGGTGTTGGGGATACAGGGGAAGCATAATATCTCACCCAAATCTAGCAAATCCTACATCCAGCTGTATCCATCCTTCAACACATAACCGAGAAAAACTTCAGAAATCGTCAACCTCTACCTTCGAAAAGCATCCGTTATACAAGTTATGGCAATACTCCCGAACTCCCGCCCCAGTACTGGGTGGCGTCGAGGTTATCTCACGAACAACTGCATAAAAGAGATTTTCGATATCGGCGAACTAAACTTAGGTATTCCAGAACTACAACGATAAAATTGTGATGACAACACCTCAGAGCTCAACTCCCCGGGACACTTCCACAACCCCTAAAGACAGGAGGCACCAAGAACAATGTTCTCGTCACAAAACCATCGGAACGATTCCAAGATACCCGCGTGATCCTAAAAAAAATTCAGTGAAATTTGAGAAGAGAAGAGTCAAAACTCTACGTTAGGATGCCTTACCAAAGCGATGAGGGGACTGGGGAGTAAAAAGAATTCCTAAACTCTCTGATATATAATTCCTAATGACTCAATTTTTTTTTCTAGACTCAACAACGGCTGCTAATTCGATCAAGCAGTGGGGCTCCTAAGGTCGGGGAAGGCTCTGATTACCAACTTGTAACGCCCTCGATGCGGCTATATCTCCTACGTGTCGAAGCACGACTTAGAGGCATAACCGCATTGAAAGCAATGTCGCAAGTAAGGTAATCTTCACAACAACCCATGTAAATAGATAATAAAGGGAAAGGTACATAGTTGGCTTACACTTGCCACATCACACAAAGTACATAAATAGCATTACATCATCCAATCACTCATGGTCCGACTACGGTACCAAAATAAAAGATCAACCCCAACAAGCGACATGGTCCCGATCGCCCCAACTGGGCACCACTACTGATCATCAGGGAAAGACACATAGTAACGACGGGAGGCTTCGTCGAACTCCCACTTGAGCTCAAGCGCATCATCTGGAACGGAGTCATCAGGCCCTGCATCTGGTTTGGAAGTAATCTGTGAGCCACAGGGACTCAGCAATCTCGCACCCTCGCGATCAAGACTATTTAAGCTTATAGGTAAGACAAGGTAATATGTGGAGCTGCAGCAAGCGACTAGCATATATGGTGGCTAACCTGTTCACAAAAGAAAGCGAGAAGATAAGGCAAAGCTCGAACGAAGAACTAGAGAACAGCCTACGGCAAACAATACTCCAACACCGCTTTCACTTCCCGGACTCCGCCGAGAAGAGACCATCACGGTAACACACACAGTTGATTCATTTTAATTAAGTTAAGGTTCAAGTTATCCACAACCCGACATTAACAAATTCCCATCTGCCCATAACCGCGGGCACGGCTTTTGAAAGTTCAAATACCTGCAGGGGAGTCCCAACTTATCCCATGACAAGCTCTCACGGTCAATGAAGGATATACCTTCTCCTGAGACATTCCGATCAGACT
Organism: Triticum urartu; assembly: GCF_003073215.2. Lineage (NCBI taxonomy): Eukaryota > Viridiplantae > Streptophyta > Magnoliopsida > Poales > Poaceae > Triticum > Triticum urartu. The sequence goes on from NC_053023.1 coordinate 417,474,347, forward strand.
CGGTATCCCGGTTCTACAAGACAACTTCGACAAGTTAGAACAAATCCAGCAACGCCTCCCGAATGTGCCGACAAATCCCGATAGGAGCTGCACATATCTCGTTCTCAGGGCACACTCAGATTGTCCAAACTTCCGGTAGGCCAGCCCGGAGTTGCCCCTGGTGGCCACCGGCGGCTGACGAGGTGGACCAACACTCAGAGGAGCACTGGGCCGGGGGGGTTTGAAATAAGATGACCCTTGGGCTCCGGAAACCCAAGGGAAAAAGAGGCTAGGTGGCAAATGGTAAAACCAAGGTTGGGCAGTGCTGGAGGAGTTTTATTCAAGGCGAACTGTCAAGGGGTTCCCATTATTACCCAACCGTGTAAGGAACGCAAAATCCAGGAACATAATACCGATATGACGGAAACTAGGGCGGCAAGAGTGGAACAAAACACTAGGCAAAAGGCCGAGCCTTCCACCGTTTACCAAGTATATAGATGCATTAAGATAACAAGGTAATATAATGATATCCCAACAAGAAAAATAATGTTTCAACAAGGAACGATCTCCAATCTTCACCTGCAACTAGCAACGCTATAAGAGGGGCTGAGCGAAGCGGTAACATAGCCAAACAACGGTTTGCTAGGACATGGTGGGTTAGAGGTTTGACATGGCAATTTGGGAGGCATGATAGGCAAGTGGTAGGCATCGTAGCATAGGCATAGCAAAAGAGCGAGCATCTAGCAAAGCAAAGATAGAAGTGATTTCGAGGGTATGATCATCTTGCCTGCAAAGTTGTCAGAGTTGACTGGATCCTCGAAAGCAAACTCAACGGGCTCCTCGTTAGCGAACTTGTCTCCCGGCTCTACCCAAACAAGACAAACAAGCAAGAGGAACACAATCAACCACGTGCAAATGCTCGAACAACATGATGCAAACATGGTATGCTATGCGGAATGCGGTATGTGATGCATATGTAAGATTTGACAAGGAATGCTTTAACCTGGCCTCAACATGGAAATCCAAGTGTGCCACTGGAAAGGTGAGGTGATTTCAGTTAAAATCGATATAAAGATCGCCGGAATCGGATGAACGGTTTGGAAATGGCAAGCAAAACAAATATGACACCGGTCTGCGATAAACATCAAGTAGCCATCTAAATGCAACAAGTTAATTATGCTACAGCACTCAAACATGGAAACAAAATACATGGCAGGGATCCACTCATAAAGCTTGACAAAAGATGAACACTGAGCTACGGCCAATTCATCCACTAACAGGTTCAAACAAGCATGGCAAAAGAGGAATTGATAAGCAGGTTTCAGACGTAGTGAAAATAACACAAGCTTGGAATTTCAGATCAGGCAGCACACTTTGGAGCAAGAAAAACTATATGCTAAAGGAACTTAACATGGCAAAGCAAGGCATGGCATGGAGCTACTCAAAGAGCTTAACAAAAGTCCCTTAGTGACCTTGAGCCAAAAGGGATCAGAAAATACAATTGCATGCATGTGAACATGGCAAAAACATAATCAGAACTCAGACTTAGTGAAAAACAGGAGCATGCAAATATGCTAACAAGTAGGCATGTTCACGAGCTCGATGCACTCACTGCAGAGCAAGGCATGACAATCTAAGCATACACCCATCAAGAATACACATTATATAAGCTAGACATGGCAAGAACAACAACATAGCATGCACGGATCAACAACAACATCCTCGGCAAAATTGCTAACAAGTAGACAATCTGCCTAGATTCACGAAATAGCAAAAGTAGAGCTCGATTGAATCAAGCTAGGGTGCTCCATAATTGCAAACAAAGACATGGATGGATAGAGCACCACAAGATTAACAAATCATCCATACTAAACACCCTCAAAAGAGGCATGTATCACTAGGAAACAAGATGAAGATATGGCATATTGATAAAAACAGATCAAGGTCTTTGAGAAATCCTAAGTCCCTGAAATCAGAATTAACGAATGCACTACTTTGCAAGCTTGTGCTAGTCACCACGCATATCACAAAAATACATGGATAGCACCTATGGAAAGATTGCATGGCATATAACAAAACACATGTAGAGCTCAGGAGCATATCATGCACACATTAATCATGGCAAAAATGACAAATAGCTATTTGGTGCAACAGATCTGACAATTAACTCAAATAGCTCTCTTCCAACAGCATTTCGGGCATCAAGATGAGCTCAAATGAAAATGATGCAATGAGATGAAATGATGTACTCTCTGAGACGAACATTCTGATATGCTACACGCCCAAAACGGATCTATGGGTGCAAAGTTACGGCACGATGAAGTTGCATAAAAAATACTGAAAATGGAGGCGAAAGTCAACCCCTAGGATTCCTCAGATCCGGATCCGGGGCACGTCTCCTGAGGTTGGCCGGGAACTCGCCGGAGAAGCTGCGCGGGCCGCCGGAGTTGTCGGGGGCGGCCGGATCCGGGCGAGGGGGGGGGGCGAGGCCGAGGCCGGTCGGCACCGGGTGTGGAACGGCGGCGAGCGGGGCTGGCGGAGGCGACGAGGGGCGTCGGGGCGCGGCGGGTCGCCAGCGATGGCGATGGTGGTCGGCGCGGGCTCCTCGCCGGAGCTGGAGGCGACGGGCGGCAAGAGGGCGGCGGAGGCGGCGGCAAAGACCCGCGGGGCAACTGGGCCGGGAGGGCCCCGCCTGGGCCCGGGCGGGCCGGCGGCGCGGAGGCGGTGAAGTGGGCACCGCGGGCGCAACGTGGCGTGCCCTTATTGGGGAGGGCGGCGGCGGCGAGATGTCCGGACGAAACGGACATTGTCCGGCTGCGGAGAGAGGGGATTTTTAGGGTTGGGGGGGAGAGGAACCGTGGATTTCAGAGGGGTGATATTTATAGGCATAGAGGGAGTTAGGAGTGTCCAAATGAGGTGCGGTTTTCGGCCACGCGATCGTGATTGAACGCTCTAGATGATGGAGAGAGTTTTGGTGGGTTTTGGGACAAATTGGAGGGGTGTTGGGCTGCACCACACACGAGGCCTTCTCGGTCCCTCGGTTAACCGTTGGAGTATCAAACGAAGTCCAAATGATACGAAACTTGACAGGCGGTCTACCAGTAGTGAACCAAGGCCGCTTGGCAAGTTTCGGTCCAATCCGGAAATGTTTGGTGCCCACACACGAAAATAAGGTAGAAAGGACCACCGGAGGAGATAGGAGTGCCGGAATGCAAAACGGACAACGGGGAAAATGCTCGGATGCATGAGACGAACACATATGCAAATGCAATGCACATGATGACATGATATGAGATGCATGACAACGACAACAACACACGGAGACAAAAACCCGAACCCGAGGAAATAAAATAACTTAGCGCCCGAAACGGCAAGAGTTGGAGTACATATTAGGTAAATTACATCCGGGGTGTTACATTCATAAACATGTCATTTTTATGGTCTAGCAAATATTGTTCTAAAGGATCACTAGGAGGTACGGCAATAGAAGCAAGACCAATAATTTCATCCTTACTAGGTAATTCTTATTCACGGTGTTGTCTACTAAATTTAGAGAAATTAAATTCATGAGTCATATCATCTAAACCAATAGTAACAACATCCCTTTTGCAATCTATGGTAGCATTAACAGTGTTCAGGAAGGGTCTACCAAATATAATGGGACAAAAGCTATCTTGTGAGGAACCAAGAACAAGAAAATCAGCAGGATATTTAGTTTTCCCACACAAGACTTCAACATCTCTAACAATTCCCATTGGTGAAATAGTATCTATATTGGCAAGTTTAATTGTGACATCAATATCTTCTAGCTCAACAGGTGCAATATCATGCATGATTTCTATATATAGGCTAATAGGTATTGCACTAGCACTGGCACCCATATCACATAGGCCATGATAACAATGATCTCCTATTTTAACAGAAATAATAGGCATGCCTACCACAGGTCTAGGTTTATCTTTAGCACAAGGTTTAGCAATTCTAGCAGTTTCATCACAGAAATAAATAACATCCCCATCAATATTACCAGACAAGAGATCTTTAACAATAGCAGTATTAGTTTCAACTTTAATTTGCTCAGGAGGTGTATAAGTTTTAATATTGCTTTTACGAACCACAGTTGAAGCTTTAGCATGACCCTTTATCCTGACAGGGAAAGGTGGTTTCTCAACACAAGAAGTAGGAACAATTGGATCATTATATGTGACAATCTTTTCTTCAACTTTAATAGGTGCACCTACTTTTACTTCTATGGGAGGATGATATTTAAACCACTTATCCTTCGGGAGATCAACATGAGTAGCAAAAGATTCACAGAAATAAGCTACTATCTCAGAGTCAAGCCCATATTTAGTGCTAAATTTACGGAAAACATTAGTATCCATAAAAGATTTAACACAATAAAACCTATGTGTCATACCTGACTCCTTACCCTTGTCGAGGTCCCAATCTTCAGAGTTGCGTTTAATTCTTTCCAATAAATCCCATTTGAATTCAATAGTCTTTGCCATAAAAGAGCCAACACAAGAAGTATCAAGCATGGTGCGATTGCTATTAGAAAGCCGGGCATAAAATTTTTGAATAATCATTTCTCTTGAGAGCTCATGATTGGGGCATGAATATAACATTGATTTAAGCCTCCCCCAGGCTTGAGCGATGCTTTCTCCTTCACGAGGCCAAAAATTATATATATAATTGCGATCACAATGAACAAGATGCATAGGATAAAACTTCTGATGAAATTCCAATTTCAATCGTTTGTAGTTCCATGACCCCATATCATCACATAGCCTATACCATGTCGATGCATCTCCCTTCAAAGATAAAGGGAAGACCTTCTTATTAACAACATCTCCGGGTACACCTGCAAGATTAAATAATCCACAAACTTCATCCACATATATTAGATGCTCATCAGGATGCTTTGTTCCATCTCCTAAAAAAGGATTAGCTAGCAGTTTTTCTATCATACCCGAAGGAATTTCAAAGCAGACATTTTCATTTTCAGTAGGTTCAGTAGGTTGAGGATCAACTCTTTGCTCTACTGGTCGGGGTGAAGATACCCCGAACAAGCCCCTCAAAGGATTAATTTCCATAGTAACAAGTGACAGTAAATTTCAGCACACTATATAAATTTTTCCTTACCAAATTACACCTACCAAAGGCGCTTCACTCCCCGGCAACAGCACTAGAAAAGTGTCTTGATGACCCACAAGTATAGGGGATCTATCGTAGTCCTTTTGATAAGTAAGAGTGTTGAACCCAACGAGGAGCAGAAGGAAATGATAAACGGTTTCCAGCAAGGTATTCTCTGCAAGTACTAGAATAAGTGGTAACAGATAGTTTTGTGATAGGATAATTTGTAACGAGAAACAAGTAACAAAAGTAAATAAAGTGCAGCAAGGTGGCCCAATCCTTTTTGTAGCAAAGGACAAGCCTGGACAAACTCTTATATAGAGAAAAGCGCTCCCGAGGACACATGGGAATTATCGCCAAGCTAGTTTTCATCACGTTCGTATGATTCACGTTCGGTACTTTGATAATTTGGTATGTGGGTGGACCGGCGCCTGGGTACTGTCCTTACTTGGACAAGCATCCCACTTATGATTAACCTCTATTGCAAGCATCCGCAACTACAACAAAAGTATTAAGGTAAACCTAACCATAGCATGAAACATATGGATCCAAATCAGCCCCTTACGAAGCAACGCATAAACTAGGGTTTAAGCTTCTGTCACTCTAGCAACCCATCATCTACTTATTACTTCCCAATGCCTTCCTCTAGGCCCAAACAATGGTGAAGTGTCATGTAGTCGAAGTTCACATAACACCACTAGAGGAGAGACAACATACATCTCATCAAAATATCGAACGAATACCAAATTCACATGACTACTAATAGCAAGACTTCTCCCATGTCCTCAGGAACAAAAGTAACTACTCACAAAGCATAAACATGTTCATAATCAGAGGGGTATTAATATGCATATAGGATCTGAACATATGATCTTCCACCAATTAAACCAACTAGCGTCAACTACAAGGAGTAATCAACACTACTAGCAACCCGCAGGTACCAATCTGAGGCTTTGAGACAAAGATTGGATACAAGAGATGAACTAGGGTTTGAGATGAGAGGGTGTTGGTGAATACGTTGATGGAGATTGCCCTCTCCCGATGAGAGGAGTGCTGGTGATGACGATGGCGATGATTTCCCCCTCCCGAAGGGAAGTTTCCCCGGCAGAACAGCTTCGCCGGAGCCCTAGATTGGTTCCACCAAGGTTCTGCCTCGTGGCGGCGGAGTTTCGTCCGAGAATATGGCTTATGATTTTTTTCCATCGAAATACTTCATATAGCAGAAGATGGCCACCGGAGGGCCACCAGGGGGCCCACGAGGTAGGGGGGCACGCCCAGGGGGTAGGGCGCGCCCCCCCACCCTCATGGGCAGGGTGTGGCCCCCCTGGTGAACTTCTTCTGCTGAGTATTTTTTTATATATTCTGCAAACGTCTTCCGTGAAGTTTCAGGACTTTTGGAGCTGTGCAGAATAGGTCTCTAATATTTGCTCCTTTTCCAGCCCAGAATCCCAGCTGCCGGCATTCTCCCTCTTTATGTAAACCTTGTAAAATAAGAGAGAATAGGCATAATTATTATGACATAATGTGTAATAACAGCCCATAATGCAATAAATATCGATATAAAATCATGATGCAAAATGGATGTATCATAGAACAAGTGCTTAAATCTCAGAATGATTTTCTCAATGAATTGAATAGTAAGAATAATGATAATGCTATTAGAGTTATGACTAGAGGTGGTAAAATGAGTCAAGAACCTTTTGTATCCTGAGGGCCACCCTAAGAGAATTGAGCAGGACTCTCAGAGAAATAACATTGATGCACCTAGTCATTCTAAGAGGAAGAAAACGAAAAATGATAGGACTTTGCATGCTTCTACTGAACCTGTTGTTGACACACCTGAGAATCCTAATGATATTTCTATCTTTGATGTTGAAACACAACCTGCTAATAAACATGAACCTAGTGATAATGTTAATGATGATGTTCATGTTGATGCTCAACCTAGCAATAATAATGATGTAGAAATTGAACCTGTTGTTGATCTTGATAACCCACAATCAAAGAATCAACATTATGATAAGAGAGACTTTGTTGCTCGGAAGCACGGTAAAGAAAGAGAACCATGGGTTCAGAAACCCATGCCTTTTCCTCCTAAACCATCCAAGAAAAAGGATGATGAGGATTTTGAGCGCTTTGATGAATGATTAGACCTATCTTTTTGCGTATGCGTCTGACCGATATGCTTAAAATGAATCCTTATGCTAAGTATATGAAGGATATTGTTACAAATAACAGAAAGATACCAAAAGCTTAAATTTCCACCATGCTTGCTAATTATACTTTTAAGGGTGGAATACCAAAGAAACTTGGAGATCCAGGAGTACCAACTATACCATGCTCCATTAAAAGAAACTATGTTAAAACTGCTTTATGTGATCTTGGAGCCGGTGTTAGTGTTATGCCTTTCTCTTTATATCGTAGACTTGATTTGAATAAGTTGACACCTACTGAAATATCTTTGCAAATGCTGACAAATCAACTGCTATACCTGTCGGTATTTGTGAGGATGTGCCTGTTGTGGTTGCAAACGTTACTATTTTAATGGACTTTGTTATTCTTGATATTCCCGAGGACGATAGTATGTCTATTATTCTTGGAAGACCCTTTTTGAATACTGCAGGGGCTGTTATTGATTGCAACAAAGGCAATGTCACTTTTCATGTCAATGGTAATGAGCATACGGTACACTTTCTGAGGAAAACAACCTCAAGTCCACAGTATGAATTCTATTGAAAAAATTTCAACAATCACTATTGGAGGTTTTGAATTTCCTCTTCCTACTTTCAAGAAGAAATATGATATTCTTATTGTTGGGGACATGCATATCCCCATTGACGTAACATAGTGTTATTCGAAATTTCTCTGGTTTCATGTTATTCAGAATGAGTTTGTTAACAAGACTTGATCAACCTTGTTAGTGGATTCATTTTGATGAGCATGAGATGGATGAAGTTAGAAGGCACAACTGTAACGCCCCGAGACCGTTGCGCCAGGTGTCGTCCAGTTATTCGCTGTTGTTGCCAGGTCATTTGCTTGCGTGTTGCATTTCATCATGTCATCATGTGCATCGCATCATCATGTTTTCAAAACGTGCATCCGTCCGGGTTCCCTCAGTTCCCTCTGTTGTCCGTTCTGAGCCCAGACACACTTGCACGCGCCCGCGGCATGTCCGAAATAGTATTTTATAAGTGGCTGGAAAATGTTCTCGGAATGGGATGAGAGTTAACGTGTGGTCTCATTATAGTGTAGATATACCGCCTGTCAAGTTTCATCGCATTCGGAGTTCGTTTGATAGCCCAACTGTTAAACTATAGCGGCAGTATAGCCGGTCTATCGTCGGACGTTTTCGGTCTCCGAAAACTATTGCCGGGTCTCTCTCTCTCTCTTCTCTCCTGCAGCCCTCGGCCTTCTACACAGTCACAGCCATCCCACCTAGGCCTACCTATCCCCCCTCTCGATCGGACCCATCGGTTGCGATCCGAGGGTCCGGAAACCCCTCCTAATCCCCCTAACCCTAAACATTCCTTATATATAGACCCCCTCTTACCATTTTGGGCAACCTAGACCCAATCCACCTACCCCTAGCCTCCCCTAACCCTCAGCCGCCATCACCTCTCCCCTCTGCCTCGTTTTCCGCGCCCGACCACATTGCCTCCGCCACTTGGCGCCGCCTGTGCGGCCAGCGCCGCCGCAGCCACCGCCCTCCACCATCAGGAAGCCGCCACGTCACCCAACCATCCACCCACCTCCCCACGGCCCTCCCGGCCTGTAGCAGGCCCGCTCGGGCCCGAAGCGTCGCGCCGTCGTCCTCCTTGCGCCCGATCTAGATCGAAGGAAGGAGTCCCTCGATCCAGCGCCGCCGTCCCGTGTGCTAGCCAGCACCATTGCTCCGCCTCCCGTTGGCGAGATCCATTCGGAGCACCCACCAGGAGAGCCCCGCCGCTGCAGATGAGCTCCGCCACCGCCAACCCCAGGTCGCACCTTCCCTTCTCCTCTTTTCTCTCGTGCTCTCCCTCTACTCTAAGTGCCGCCACCATTTTTGGGCAGGAGCGAACGCCAAGGTCATCGCCGGCCTCCTCGGCCTCGTTTGTCGCCGGATCCGAGCTCTCCACACCCGGATCTACTCATTCATGGTTTTCCCCGCCTTGCCATGTGGTCATCCCTGTCGGATCTCCTTCGCCGGTGCCGTCGTCCCGTCGTGAGCCGCCACCGACCTCGCCCGGCCTCCTGCTCGGGGGAGACGACTGAGTCGCTGCCTCCCTGGGCCGACCTCGCGCCTAGGCTCAACGGTGCCCTAGGCCAGCAGCCTAGCTCCTCCTGAGCCGGCCCATTTCCACGTCGCCCTGCAGCCTGGGCCTCTCCGGCCGCAGCGCCCTAAGGCCAAGCGCTCCTCAACCAGCCTGCTACCTCCTCCACCGAGCCGGGCTTTGGCCCATGTGAGCAGTTTCCCCAGCCCAGTAGTGTTTTTTTAGATTCATCGAATTTGTCTTTTATCCCAGGTTTTGCAGTTTTACAGAAAACCCCTTTGTGATCATGCATATTGTAACTCTCAAACCATGCATCACATGTAAATAACTTATATATGAAAGTTGCTTAGAATTTTGTCTAGTTTCATAATATGTCATTTTCATCCACGTTTAAAATGTTTAAAATGCTGTTTGGTTAAATTTGCTCCTATGCCATGTAAAAATGATTAATTCATAACTAAATAACCGTAGCTCGGTTTCTAATAAACTTTATATGCAAATGGGGTGGTATTTTGCCTAGTTTAACATGGTCTACTTGTTTTGCATGTTTAACAACTCTAAAATTGTGTTTAGGGCAGAACCGCACCAAATCTAAAATATGCTATGGGGATTTACCGAAATTGTTGTTCGTTGCTTCCGGCCTCATTTAAACTTGACTAGATAGGTAGTTTTACTTTGCTTCACCCTCTTGCCATGCTAACAACATTTAATCTTGTTGGGTACCTAAACGGGAGAGAACTAAATAAGTCATGTGGTGTTTTCTTCAATATGCAACTCCATTGCATATTGTGCTCCACTTAATTTGTAGGATTGTTTGTGCACTTTGCCATGCCATGCTTCTTTAAACCGGTCATGCATCATACTTGGTTGTGCATCATGCCATGATTTTGTGGTGGTTGTTTACTATGTTGTGTGCTTCTTTCTGGTGTTTGCTTCTTCGGGTTGATTCCGGTAACGTCGCGTTTGTGAGGACCCGTTCGTCTATGTCCATTTATCTTCTTCATGGACTCATTCTTCTTCCTTGCGGGATTTCAGGCAAGATGATCATACCATTGAAATCACTTCTATCTTTGCTTGCTAGATGCTCGCTCTTTTGCTATGCCTATGCTGCGACGCCTACCACTTGCTTATCATGCCTCCTATTTTGTTGAACCAAGCCTCTAACCCACCTTGTCCTAGCAAACCGTTGATTGGCTATGTTACCGCTTTGCTCAGCCCCTCTTATAGCGTTGTTAGTTGCAGGTGAAGATTGAAGTTTGTTCCTTGTTGGAACATGGAGATGTTGTTCCTTGTTGGAACATGTTTACTTGTTGGGATATCACAATATTATCTTATTTAATTAATGCATCTATATACTTGGTAAAGGGTGGAAGGCTCGGCCTTATGCCTGGTGTTTTGTTCCACTCTTGCCGCCCTAGTTTCCGTCATATCGGTGTTATGTTCCCGGATTTTGCGTTCCTTACGCGGTTGGGTAATAATGGGAACCCCTTGATAGTTCGCCTTGATTAAAGCTTTTCCAGCAATGCCCAACATTGGTCTTACCATTCGCCACCTAGCCTTTTCTTTTCCCTTGGGGGTCGCGCGCCCAAGGGTCATCATTATTTTTAACCCCCGGGCCAGTGCTCCTCTGAGTGTTGGTCCAACCGAGCGATGTCCGGGGCTACCAGGGGCAACTCTGGGCTGGCCTACCCGACGTCTTGCTCATCCGGTGTGCCCTGTGAACGAGATATGTGCAGCTCCTATCGGGATTTTTCGGCACATCTGGGTGGTGTTGCTGGATTTTTTTTAACTTGTCGAAGTGTCTTGAAGAACCGGGATACCGAGTCTGATCGGAATGTCTCGGGAGGAGGTCTATTCCTTCGTTGACCATGAGAGCTTGTCATGGGCTAAGTTGGGACACCCCTGCAGGGATTTGAACTTTCGAAAGCCGTGCCCGTGGTTATGGGCAGATGGGAATTTGTTAATGTCCGGTTGTAGATAACTTGAACTTTAACTTAATTAAAATGCATCAACCGCGTGTGTAACCGTGATGGTCTCTTTCCGGCGGAGTCCGGGAAGTGAACACGGTGTTGGAGTAATGCTTGACGTAGGTTGTTCTAGGATCACTTCTTGATCATACTTTTATCGACCGTGATTTGCTTTCTCTTCTCGCTCTCATTTGCGTATGTTAGCCACCATATATGCTAGTCGCTTTCTGCAGCTCCACCTCATACCTTTACCTTACCCATAAGCTTAAATAGTCTTGATCGCGAGGGTGCGAGATTGCCGAGTCCCTGTGGCTCACGGATACTTCCAAAACCAGTTTGCAGGTGCCGATGTTACAGAGCAGGTGACGCAACCAAGCTCAAGGAGGAGCTCGATGAAGATCTTGTCCTTTGTGTTGTCCTGTTTCCAGTTGATCAGTAGTGGAGCCCAGTTGGGGTCGATCGGGGACCGTGTCGCATTTGGGGTTCTTCTTTTATTTTGGTTCCGTAGTCGGACCTTGTTTGTATCTGGATGATGTAATGTTTTACTCATGTATTGTGTGAAGTGGCGATTGTAAGCCAACTATGTATATCTTTTCCCTTATGTATTACATGGGTTTGTGTGAAGATTACCTCACTTGCGACATTGCTTTCAATGCGGTTATGCCTCTAAGTCGTGCTTCGACACATGGGAGATATAGCCGCATCGAGGGCGTGACAACAACCTTCTGTACCCTTCTTTTTACTTTTTGTTATTTATGTTAAATAAAGCAAAAATAGTAATATCTGTCAGTTTTCTGAATTATCCGTGCAATAAAAATACCTTGAAAATAAAAGTTCTCCAAATGCCCCGAAAATGAAATATGATTTTTTCTAAAATATTTGAGAATATCTGGCACTGAGAACACACCAGGGGGAGCAAGCACCTGGCCACGAGGGTCCAGGGTGCGTCCACCCCCCTGGGCGCGCCCCCTACCTCGTGAGCCCATGGTGGCTCCCCTCCACTCCTTCTTCCTCCCAAAAAAAGCACCAACCAGCTCAAGCACGAGTTCTAGCTCATCTTGCTGCCATTTTCGATCTCCTAGCTCATTTTGTTCTAGTGCTTTATTCATTGCAATTTTTTGCTGTCTAGGTGACCCTGTTCTTGAGCTTGCATGTCAAATTTATGTGGTCCCAAGTAGTTCTAGTGCATGATATAGTCTCTAGGCACTTGTAGGAGTAGTTGCTATCAGTTTTGTTGAGTTTGGCTCACTTTTATTTGAGGTTCTAAAAATTTCAGAAATTTTCAGAAAAAGATGAAGAGATTTTTGAGGGGCTCATCGAGCCAAAGCTCGAAGGATAAACAAAGTGAAGGGAACAAGAAGCCCAAGTATAATCTCCCTCGTACTACGGAGGTTCGGCCGTGTGAATGGCCTTGTGATGATTTCTTGAGACAAGATGGGATTCATGAAGATTTTTATTATTTGGCTGAGAATGCAGGCCTCACCGTCTTCCTCCATGACCAAACGCGAACAATATCTCTTACTCACCAATATCTTTGTGCAAAACTTTCATTTCCATGCTAGGAGCTCACCACCTTCAGGGGAATTTTATTTATATGATGAGCATAAGGAGATGTCACTTCGTGATTTTTGTCGGCTTTGTTTGATACGTTTTGAGGGCAGCATAAAGGAACCACATCATGATGATGTGGAGGGATTTATTGATATGATTGCTGTAGGGGAAACGAGGAAAGTTTCCGATGCAAGAATCACTAGCATACATTTTCCTGTTCTACGTTACTTTTCAATATTTGCTAGTAGATTCTTAATTGGTCGTGGGAACTGTGGGAACCTTAGTGCTCCTGATATTGTTATTTTGTGCCATGCCTTGTTTCAAGATACTACCTTCAGTTTAGGCACTATTGTTGCTAAGCGGTGAAACCTGAACCGTACTAAGGGCCACATCCTTGGAGGCATCTTCGCCTCGCGCCTTGCTGCACACTTTAACATACCTATCAGGCATTATGAGAAAGAGGAAAAGTTGTTGCCTAATATTTTTCTAGATTATAAGAGCATGGTAGCACATGATTTTATTGTTAAGAATAAGGAGTTGCTTAAATATAGACTGATTTTTGGTAAGAATAACTTTGAGACTATTACCTTGCCTGCCCCCTTTTTGTTTAACATATTTTCAGGCAAGTACCTTGTTTTACCGGAGGACGTTTATGCATACTGGAGTGAGACACCAGCTCCAAAGCCTGAGCCGAAACCACCCTAGGGCCCTTATCGACAGTCAGTTTATCAATGGAATCCAGAGGAGATTGCCAACCAGTGGCACCCAGAGAACACTCCCCCTTACACCGGAGAGGGCTACTTTGATCCATGGGCATAGACCAACTTATGCCAAAAGCCTAAGCTTGGGGAAGTACGTATTTCTCACCGACATTACATTCATGTTCACACACTCATGCTAGTTTTCGGTGCTCATACTTTTTCATTGTATCATCCATGATACTTTATTTCCTTTTTAGTTTTCTTCTTGTGTGTCTAGAAAAACCAAAAAAAATAGTTGTAGCTTTTAGCTAGTTTACTTTCTATGCCTGTAGTAGTAGTAATTAAAAAGAAAACCTAAAAAGATTTCTCGTTCTTCTTTTGCTTGTTGGGAGCTTTCCCATGTAAATAGTTTTGTTTCTTTTCTTTCCTTTGGGGGTCGAGAGGATAAGACCATGATGAAAATGTTGAGTGGCTCTCATATGCATTATTGTTGATCTAACAAAGAGCCCATATTACCTTGTCTTCTCACTTGAATTGGATGCTTGTAGATTCCAGCTTAGTCCAATGCACGTGCACTATTATTATTATCCACACAATTCGGTCATGCAAGTGAAAGGCAATAATGATGATTATATGATGAACTTATTGAGATGAGGAAAGCTGGTATGAACTCGACCTCTCTTGTTTTTGTAAATATGATTAGTCCATCATTCCTGATTCAACCTATTATGAAAGAAACATATTTGCAATGACAATTAGAGATTGTAGTTGCTTATGCCATGCTTAATTAGCTAGGAGTTTATAATAGTTTACCTTGCGTGCCAACATGCTATTAAAATGGTTGTGATGTGGTATGATAGGGTGGTATCCTCTCTTGAACGATTTGAGTGGCTTGACTTGGAACATGTTCACGCATGTAGTTGAAACAAAATCAACATAGCCTCTACGATATTTATGTTCATGGTGAATTATATCCTACTCATGCTTGCATTCAGTGTTGATTAATTTTAATGCATGTTCATGACTATTGTCGCTCTCTAGCTAGTCGCTTCCCTGTCTTTTTCTAGCCTTCACTTGTACTAAGCGGGAATACTTCTTGTGCATCCAACTCCATAAACCCCAAAGTTGTTCCATATGAGTCCACCATACCTACCTATATACGGTATCTACCTGCCGTTCCAAGTAAATTTGTATGTGCCAAACTCTAAACCTTCAAATAAACATATTGTTTTGTATGCTTGAATAGCTCATGTATCAACTAGGGTTGTCTGTATCCTCCATGCTAGGCGGGTTATTCTCAAGAGGAGTGGACTCCGCTCCTCACTCACGAGAAAATGGCTGGTCATCGGGATGCCCAGTCCCGTGCTTTATGCAAATCAAATCAAAATAACTGCAAACAAAACTCCCCCGGGACTCTTGTTAGTTGGAGGCACTCGTTGTTTCGAGCAAGCCATGGATTGATGCTTGTTGGTGGAAGGGGAGTATAAGCTTTACCATTCTGTTTGGGAACCGCCTATAATGTATGTAGCATGGAAGATATCGAGATCTCTCGGTTTTTATGTTGACAATGAAAGTATACCGCTCAAAATATTATTCATATCTATTTCAAAACCGAGCTCTGGCACCTCTACAAATCCCTGCTTCCCTCTGTGAAGGTCCTATCTATTTACTTTTATGTTGAGTCATCATCCTCTTATTAAAAAGCACCAGTTGGAGAGCACCGCTGTCATTTGCATCCATTACTATTAGTTTACATTGAGTATGACTTGACTGGATCTCTTTTACCATGAATTACAATGTCTAGTCAGTCCTTCATCTTTAAAGGTGCTCTGCATTTATGTTTTGCGGCCTCGGAAAGGGCTAGCGAGATACCATCTTGTTATATCATATTATGATTGTTTTGAGAAAGTGTTGTCATCCGAGATTTATTATTATTGCTCGCTAGTTGATTATGCCATTGATATGAGTAACATGAGACCTAAATGTTATTGCGAATGTGGTTAGTTCATAATCTTTGCTGAAAACTTGAATGCTGGCTTTACATATTTACAACAACAAGAGCAAACAGAGTTTGTAAAAGTTTTTCTTTATCACTTTCAGTTTATCAATTGAATTGCTTGAGGACAAGCAAAGGTTTAAGCTTGGGGGAGTTGATACGTCTCCATCGTATCTAATTTTCCAAACACTTTTGCCCTTGTTTTGGACTCTAACTTGCATGATTTGAATGGAACTAACCCGGACTGACGCTGTTTTCAGCAGAATTGCCATGGTGTTATTTTTGTGCAGAAATAAAAGTTCTCGGAATGACCTGAAAATCAACGGAGATTATTTTTGGAATATATAAAAAATACAGGAAGAAGAATCCACTTCAGGGGGCCGACACCCTGTCCATGAGGGTGGGGGCGCCTACCCCCTGGGTGCGCCCCCCTGCCGCCATATATTCATGTCCGGGGAGAAAAAAATCAGAGAGAAGGATTCATCGCGTTTTACGATATGAAGCCGCCGCCAAGCCCTAAACTCTCTCGGGAGGGCTAATCTAGAGTCCGTTCGGGGCTTCGGAGAGGGGAATCCATCGCCATCGCCATCATCAACCTTCCTACATCACCAGTTTCATGATGATCACCGTCGTGCGTGAGTAATTCCATCGTAGGCTTGCTAGACGGTGATGGGTAGGATGAGATTTATCATGTAATCAAGTTAGTTTTGTTAGGGTTTGATCCCTAGTATCCACTATGTTCTGAGATTGATATTGATATGACTTTGCTATGCTTAATGCTTGTCACTAGGGCCCAAGTGCCATGATTTCAGATCTGAACCTATTATGTTTTCATGAATATATGTTAATTCTTGATCCTATCTTGCAAGTCTATAGTCACCTACTATGTGTTATGATCCGGCAACCCCGAAGTGACAATAATCGGGACCACTCCTGGTGATGACCATAGGTTGAGGAGTTCATGTATTCACTGTGTGTTAATGCTTTGGTCCGGTACTCTATTAAAAGGAGGCCTTAATATCCCTTAGTTTCCAATAGGACCCCGCTGCCACGGGAGGGTAGGACAAAAGATGTCATGCAAGTTCTTTTCCATAAGCACGTGTGACTATATTCGGAATACATGCCTACATTACATTGATGAATTGGAGAGAGCTCTGTGTCACCCTATGTTATAACTGTTGCATGAATAATCGCATTCGGCATAATTATCCATCACCGATCCATTGCCTACGAGCTTTTCATATATTGTTCTTCGCTTATTTAGTTTTCCGTCGCTACTGTCACAATCACTACAAAACCCAAAAATATTACTTTTGCTACCATTACCACTACTATCATATTACTTTGCTACTAAATACTTTGCTGCAGATATTAAGTTTCCAGGTGTGGTTGAATTGACAACTCAGCTGCTAATACTTGAGAATATTCTTTGGCTCCCCTTGTGTCGAATCAATAAATTTGGATTGAATACTCTACCCTTGAAAACTGTTGCGATCCCCTATACTTGTGGGTTATTATCTGCCACACCCCACTCCGCCAGCGCGGCGCTGGTGGCCCTCGGGAAGAGGCCCGAGGTCGAGGACCCGCCAAGTGGAGTCGCCAAGCCGTATGAGGTAGCTCAGCACCGAGGCGATGCTCCTGAGACAGCGGCTGCCCCAACAGGTCATCAAGCCCCAGGAGCTGGAAACCCGTAGGAAACACCTTAGTCCCCGTGAGCCAAAAACTCCGTCAGCTCTCCCACCCTTGTCGAGCACCCAGTGTACTTCATCAGCATGATCCTGCGAGCTGCGAGGGCGCGATACCCCATGCCTCAGAAGCTCTTGCTCACGCTCCTGGTGGCCTCGTTTTAGCTTACCAATTGGAGAGAGTGCTCAGAAGCCCCAATGTTGCGGGAAGGGTCGCCGAATGGAACATCGAGCTACAAACGTTCGACCTGGAGTTCAACACAACAAGAGTCATCAAGGGGGATGCACTCGCCGACTTTGTGGCGGGATGGACCGACACCCCAGAGCTTGAAGCAGGCGAGAACCGATCCCTCTCGCCAGGAAATGAAGCGCCCGATGGTTGGGTCATGTACTTCGATGGTGCGTTCGCATGGCAGGGCGCAGGGGATGGAGCCGTGCTCATCTCGCCCACTCAGGACAAGCTTTACTACGCCGTGCAGCTCTGCTTCCGGTGTGGCGAGATGGTCTCCAACAATAAGGTAGAGTACGAGGGTCTCATCGCCGGCCTCAAAGCGGCGGTGGCCCTGGGGGTGAAGCGCCTCACCGTCAAGGGAGACTCGCAACTCCTCGTCAAATTCTCCAACAAGGTGAACGAGCCAAAGGATGAGCACATGGAGGCATGATGACCCACAAGTATAGGGGATCTATCATAGTCCTTTCGATAAGTAAGAGTGTCGAACCCAACGAGGAGCAGAAGGAAATGATAAGCGGTTTCCAGCAATGTATTCTCTGCAAGTACTAAAATAAGTGGTAACAGATAGTTTTGTGATAGGATAATTTGTAACGAGCAACAAGTAACAAAAGTAAATAAGGTGCAGCAAGGTGGCCGAATCCTTTTTTAGCAAAGGACAAGCCTGGACAAACTCTTATATAGAGAAAAGCGCTCCCGAGGACACATGGGAATTATCGCCAAGCTAGTTTTCATCACGTTCGTATGATTCACGTTCGGTACTTTGATAATTTGGTATGTGGGTGGACCGGTGCTTGGGTACTGTCCTTACTTGGAAAAGCATCCCACTTATGATTAACCTCTATTGCAAGCATCCACAACTACAACAAAAGTATTAAGGTAAATCTAACCATAGCATGAAACATATGGATCCAAATCAGCCCCTTACGAAGCAACGCATAAACTAGGGTTTAAGCTTCTGTCACTCTAGCAACCCATCATCTACTTATTACTTCCCAATGCCTTCCTCTAGGCCCAAACAATGGCGAAGTGTCATGTAGTCGACGTTCACATAACACCACTAGAGGAGAGACAACATACATCTCATCAAAATATCAAACGAATACCAAATTCACATGACTACTAATAGCAAGACTTCTCCCATGTCCTCAGGAACAAAAGTAACTACTCACAAAGCATAAACATGTTCATAATCAGAGGGGTATTAATATGCATATAGGATCTGAACATATGATCTTCCACCAATTAAACCAACTAGCGTCAACTACAAGGAGTAATTAACACTACTAGCAACCTACTAGCACTAATCCCGGACTTGGAGACAAGAATTGGATACAAGAGATGAACTAGGGTTTTGAGATGAGATGGTGCTGATGAAGATGTTGATGGAGATTGCCCTCTCCCGATGAGAGGAGCATTGGTGATGATGATGGCGATGATTTCCCCCTCCGGGAGGGAAGTTTCCCTGGCAGAACAGCCCCGCCAGAACCCTAGATTGGCTCCGCCAAGGTTCCGCCTCGTGGAGGCAGAGTTTCGTCCGTGAAGATGGCTTATGATTTTTTTCCCATCGAAAGAGTCCATATAGCAAAAGATGGTCACCGGAGGGCCACCAGGGGGCCCACGAGGTAGGGGGCGCGCCCAGGGGGGTAGGGCGCGCCCCCGCCCTCGTGGGCAGGGTGTGGCCCCCTTGGTGAAGTTCTTGCGCTCAATGTTTTTTATATATTTGGAAAACATCATCCGTGAAGTTTCAGGACTTTTGGAGCTGTGCAAAATAGGTCTCTAATATTTGCTCCTTTTCCAGCCAGAATCCCAGCTGTCGGCATTCTCCCTCTTTATGTAAACCTTGTAAAATAAGAGAGAATAGGCATAATTATTGTGACATAATGCGTAATAACAACCCATAATGCAATAAATATTGATATAAAAGCATGATGCAAAATGGACGTATCAAGGCATACCTCGTGGAGGTGCGCAAAATGGAGAAGCAGTTCCTGGGCCTGGAACTACAACATGTGCCTCGTGGCACCAACAAAGAGGCCGATGACATCGCTAGAAGAGCATCCAGGTGGCTGCCCCAAGAGCCTGGCGTCTTCGAGGAGCGGTCAAGCCTTCGGCAGCACCTCCGCCTGCGGAGCCGGTGCCATCTCAGGAGGAACTCCCCCAGCCTCCAGCCTCGGGATCCCCCGCCTGCGGCCTGACCTTAGGAGCGCGCCTCCTCTTAGCGCTCGAGCCTCAGGAGGGGTGCTGGATCAAGGAGTTCAAGGCGTACCTGACGCAAGGCACGTTGCCAGAGAAGGAGGAAGACGCGGAGCGTGTGGCCCGACAGCCTACGACATACTACATTCAGGACGGTGAGCTATATAGGAAGCGGCCAAATGATGTTTCTCTATGATGCATTTCCAGGGAACAGGGGAATGAGCTGCTGGCTGACATACATGGCGGAGACTGCGGGCACCACTCGTCTTCGCGCACCCTGGTCGGCAAGGCTTTTCGCAGCGGGTTCTACTCGCCCACGACACTCAACGACGGGGCCGAGCTAGTAAAATCATGTGAGGCTTGCCAGTTCCACGCCAAGCAGATCCACCAGCCTACTCAGGACCTCCAGACTATCCTGCTCTCATGGCCGTTCGTGGTCTGGGGGCTGGATATCCTGGGTCCATTCCCTCGAGCGCACGGAGGCTACCGCTACCTCTACGTCGCCATTGACAAATTCACCAAATGGGTTGAAGTGGAAGCTATTCGCACCATCCCAGCCGGGTCAGCAATCAAGTTCATAAGGGCCTCATAAGCCGATTTGGGGTCCCTAATCGCATCATCACTAACAACGACTCGCAGTTCACTAGCAATCTCTTCAAAACGTATTGTGCTAACCTTGGAACGCAGATCTGCTATGCCTCCATGGCGCACCCCAGGAGCAATAGCCAGGCCGAACGCGCCAACGCGGAGGCCCTGAGGGGTCTCAAGACAAGGACCTTCAAGAAGAAGCTCGAGGCCTGCGGCAGGGGCTGGCACGACGAGCTCCAGTCTGTGTTGTGGTCCATCCGCACCACCGCCACCAGGCCAACAGGTGAGACCCCGTTCTTCCTCATCTACGGAGCAGAAGCGGTTCTCCCACACGAGGTCATGCATCACTCCGTGCGGGTCCTGGCATTTGATGAAACGCAGTAGGATGATGTCTACCACACAACCTTCTTCTTGTAGACGTTGTTGGGCCTCCAAGTGCAGAGGTTTGTAGGACAGTAGCAAATTTCCCTCAAGTGGATGACCTAAGGTTTATCAATCCGTAGGAGGCATAGGATGAAGATGGTCTCTCTCAAGCAACCCTGCAACCAAATAACAAAGAGTCTCTTGTGTCCCCAACACACGCAATACAATGGTAAATTGTATAGGTGCACTAGTTCGGCGAAGAGATGGTGATACAAGTGGTATATGGATAGTAGATAAAGGTATTTGTAATCTGAAATTATAAAAACAGCAAGGTAACGAATGATAAAAGTGAGCGTAAATGGTATTGCAATGATAGGAAACAAGGCCTAGGGTTCATACTTTCGCTAGTGTAAGTTCCCTCAACAATACTAACATAATTGGATCACATAAATATCCCTCAACATGCAACAAATAGTCACTCCAAAGTCACTAATAGCAGAGAACGAACGAAGAGATTATGGTAGGGTACGAAACCACCTCAAAGTTATTCTTTCCAATCAATCCGTTGGGCTATTCCTATAAGTGTCACAAACAGCCCTGGAGTTCGTACTAGAATAACACCTTAAGACACAAATCAACCAAAACCCTAATGTCACCTAGATACTCCAATGTCACCTCAAGTATCCGTGGGTATGATTATATGATATGCGTCACACAATCTCAGATTCATCTATTCAACCAACACATAGGACCTCAAAGAGTGCCCCAAAGTTTCTACCGGAGAATCATGACGAAAACGTGTGCCAACCCCCATGCATAGGTTCATGGGCGGAACCCGCAAGTTGATCACCAAAACATACATCAAGTGAATCACGTGGTATCCCATTGTCACCACAGATACGCACGGCAAGACATACATCAAGTGTTCTCAAATCTTTAAAGACTCAATCCGATAAGATTAATTCAAAGGGGAAACTCAATCCATTACAAGAGAGTAGAGGGGGGAAGAAAAACATAGGATCCAACTATAATAGCAAAGCTCGCGATACATCAAGATCGTATCACCTCAAGAACACGAGAGAGAGAGAGAATCAAACACATAGCTACTGGTACATACCCTCAGCCCCGAGGGAGAACTACTCCCTCCTTGTCATGGAGAGCACCGGGATGATGAAGATGGCCACCGGAGAAGGATTGCCCCCTCCGGCAGGGAGCCAGAACTGGTCTAGATTGGCTTTCGGTGGCTATGGAGGCTTCTGGCGGCGGAACTCCCGATCTATTCCGCTCACGAAGTTTTAGGTATATGGAGATATATAGGCGGAAGAAGTACGTCAGGGGGGCCACGAGGGGCCCACGAGGGTGGAGGGCGCGCCCCCACCCTCGTGGCAGCCTCGTATCCCCTGACGTGCACTCCAAGTCTTCTGGGCTTCTTTCCTTCCAAAAATGAGTTACGTGAAGTTTTAGGTCAATTGGACTCCGTTTGATTTCCTTTTCTTCGAAACCCTAAAACAAGGTAAAAACAGAAACTGGCACTGGGGTCTGGGTTAATGGGTTAGTCCCAAAAATGATATAAAAGTGTATAATAAATCCCATAAACATTCAAAACAGTAGATAATATAGCATGGAGCAATCAAAAATTATAGATACGTTGGAGACGTATCAGCATCGCCAAGCTTAATTCCTGCTCATCCTCGAGTAGGTAAATGATAAAAAGAGAATTTTTGATGCGGAGTGTTACTTGGCATAATTTTAATGTAATTCTTCTTAATTGTGGTATGAATATTCAGATCCGAAAGATTCAAGACAAAAGTTCATATTGACATAAAAATGATAATACTTCAAGCATACTAACTAAGCAATTATGTCTTCTCAAAATAACATGGCCAAAGAAAGTTCATCCCTACAAAATCATATAGTTTAGTCATGCTCCATTTTCATCACACAAGAATGCTCTCATCATGCACAACCCCGATGACAAGCCAAGCAATTGTTTCATTCTTTAGTAATCTCAAACTCATAAACCTTCACGCAATACATGAGCGCGAGCCATGGATATAGCACTATGGGTGGAATAGAATATAATGAGGGGGGTTATGTGGAGAAGACAAAAAGGAGAAAGTCTCACATCAACGAGGCTAATCAATGGGCTATGGAGATGCCCACTGATTGATGTTAATGTAAGGAGTAGGGATTGCCATGCAACGGATGCACTAGAGCTATAAATGTATGAAAGCTCAACAAAAGAAACTAGTGGGTGTGCATCCAACTTGCTTGCTCATGAAGACCTAGGGCACTTGAGGAGGCCCATTGTTGGAATATACAAGCCAAGTTCTATAATGAAAATTCCCACTAGTATATGAAAGTGACAAAACAAGAGACTCTCTACTATGAAGATCATGGTGCTACTTTGAAGCACAAGTGTGGCAAAGGATAGTAGCATTGTCCCTTCTCTCTTTTTCTCTCATTTTTTGGGCCTTCTCTTTTTTTATGGCCTTTCTCTTTTTTTGCGCCTTCTCTTTTTTATGGCCTTTCTCCTTTTTATTTATTTATTCCTCACTTGGGACAATGCTCTAATAATGATGATCATCACACTTCTATTTATTTACAACTCAATGATTTCAACTCGATACTAGAACAAAGATGACTCTATATGAATGCCTCCGATGGTGTACCGGGATATGCAATGAATCAAGAGTGACATGTATGAAAGAATTATGAACGGTGGCTTTGCCACAAATACAATGTCAAGTACATGATCATGCTAAGCAATATGACAATGATGAATGTGTCATGATGAACGGAATGATGGAAAGTTGCGTGGCAATATATCTCGGAATGGCTATGGAAATGCCATAATAGGTAGGTATGGTGGCTGTTTTGAGGAAGATATAAGGAGGTTTATGTGTGAAAGAACATATCATATCACGGGGTTTGGCATGCACCGGCGAAGTTTGCGCCAACTCTCGATGTGGGAAAGGGCAATGCACGGTACCGAAGAGGCTAGCAAGGATGGAAGGGTGAGAGTGCGTATAATCCATGGACTCAACATTAGTCATAAAGAACTCACATACTTATTGCAAAAATCTACAAGTCATCAAAAACCTCGGCACTACGCGCATGATCCTAGGGGGATAGATTGGTAGGAAAAGACCATCGCTCATCCCCGACCGCCACTCATAAGGAGGACAATCAAATAACACCTCATTTTTCAAATTTGTTACACAACGTTTACCATACGTGCATGCCACGGGACTTGCAAACTTCAGCACAAGCATTTCTCAATTTCACAACTACTCAACTAGCATGACTTTGATATTATTACCTCCATATCTCAAAACAATCATCAAGCATCAAACTTCTCTTAGTATTCAACACACTTATAAGAAAGTTTTATTATTCTTGGATACCTAGCATATTAGGATTTTAAGCAAATTACCATGCTATTAAGACTCTCAAAATAATCTAAGTGAAGCATGAGAGTTCATCTATTTCTTCAAAATAAAACTACCACCATGCTTTAAAAGATATAAGTGAAGCACTAGAGCATCGACAAACTACTCCGAAAGATATAAGTGAAGATCAATGAGTAGTTGAATAATTATGCAACTATGTGAAGACTCTCTAACATTTAATAATTTCAGATCTTGGTATTTTATTCAAACAGCAAGCAAAGAAAAATAAAATGGAATCTAAGAATAGCAAACATCATGTGAAGAAGCAAAAACTTAGGATCAACCGATACTAACCGATAGTTGTTGAAGAAGAAAGGTGGGATGCCAACCGGGGCATCCCCAAGCTTAGATGCTTGAGACTTCTTCAAATATTATCTTGGGATGCCTTGGGCATCCCCAATCTTGAGCTTTTGTGTCTCCTTAATTTCTCTTATATCACGGTCTCCCTAAATCTCAAAAGCTTCATCCACACAAAACTCAACAAGGACTCGTGAGATAAGTTAGTATAAACCATTGCAAAAACCTTATCATACTCTACTGTAGCAAATAACTAAAATTATTATTCAACATTGCATACTAAATTCCTCTGCATATTTAATAGTCCTATCCTCAAATAGAATCATTAAAGAAGCAAACATATGCAAACAATGCAAACATAACAGCAATCTGCCTAAACAGGATAGTCTGTAAAGAATGCTGCAACATCCATACTTCCCTAGCTCCAAAAATTATGAAAGAAAATTTCCACTGTATTAAATTTATCAGATCTTAATATGCAATAGGTTTCAACATTTTATCACATTCTGACTTTTCTAGGGAATTATTGCAACAGCGGTAAACTTTCTGTTTTCAAACAGCAACATGTGGACTTCTAAAATAGGCATAGTAAAGGCTATCAATGCCACTTTTATTGAAATAAAAGATGCAAAACATTGTTCTAAATAACATCAAGAAAATCCTAACAAAATAAATTGACGCTCCAAGCAAAACACATATCATGTGGTGAATAAAAATATAGCTCCAAGTAAAGTTACCGATGAACGAAGACGAAAGAGGGGATGCCTTCCGGGGCATCCTCAAGCTTAGACTCTTGGCTATCCTTGAATATTACCTTGGGGTGCCTTGGGCATCCCCAAGATTGGGCTCTTGCCACTCCTTATTCCATAGTCCATCGAATCCTTACCCAAAACTTGAAAACTTCACAACACAAAACTTAGGAGAAAACTCGTAAGCTCCGTTAGCGAAAGAAAATAAATCACCACTTAAAGGTACTGTAATGAACTCATTATTTATTTATATTGATGTTAAACCTACTGTATTCCAACTTCTATATGGTTTATAAACTATTTTACTAGCCATAGATTCATCAAAAAATAAGTAAACAACACATGGAAAACAGAATCTGTCAAAAACAGAACAGTCTGTAGTAATCTGGATCAAACGTATACTTCTGGAACCCCAAAAATTCTAAAATAAATTGCTGGACCTGAGGAATTTATCTATTAATCATCTTCAAAAATAATTAACTAAATAGCACTCTCCAATAAAAAATGGCAGCAATTCTCGTGAGCGCTAAAGTTTCTGTTTTTGACAGCATGATCAACAAGACTTTCCCCAAGTCTTCCCAACGGTTCTACTTGGCACAAACACTAATTAAAAGCATAAAACCTCATATAAACAGAGTATAGATGAATTATTTATTACTAAACAGGAGCAAGAAGTAATGAACAAAAATAAAATTGGGTTGCCTCCCAACAAGCGCTATCGTTTAACGCCTCTAGCTAGGCATGATGATTCAATGATGCTCACATAAAAGATAGGAATTGAAACATAAAGAGAGCATCATGAATGGCTGGCACATTTAAGTCTAACCCACTTCCTATGCATAGGGATTTTGTGAGCAAACAACTTATGGGAACAATAATCAACTAGCATAGGAAGGTAAAACAAGCATAACTTCAAAACTTTAGGCACATAGAGAGGAAACTTGATATTATTGCAATTCCTACAAGCATATATTCCTCCCTCATGATAATTTTCAGTATCATCATGAATGAATTCAACAATATAACCAGCACCTAAAGGATTCTTTTCATGAATAATAGTGGGAGCAAACTAAACAAAATAACTATCATGTGATTGAAAATTAAGATCAAGATGACAAGTTTCATGGTTATCATTACTCTTTAAAGCATGCGTGTCATCACAATAATCATCATAAATAGGAGGCATGCTTTCATCATAATAAATTTGCTCATCAAAACTTGGGGGACAAAAAATATCATCTTCATCAAACATAGCTTCCCCAAGCTTGTGGCTTTGCATATCATTAGCATCATGGATATTCAAGGAATTCATACTAACAACATTGCAATCATGCTCATCATTCAAATATTTAGTGCCAAACATTTTATACATTTCTTCTTCTAGCACTTGAGCACAATTATCCTTTCCATCATACTCACGAAAGATATTAAAAAGGTGAAGCGTATGAGACAAACTCAATTCCATTTTTTTATAGTTTTCTTTTATAAACAAAACTAGTGATAAAACAAGAAACTAAAAGACTCGATTGCAAGATCTAAAGATATACCTTCAAGCGCTAACCTCCCCGGAAACGGCGCCAGAAAAGAGCTTGATGTCTACTACACAACCTTCTTCTTGTAGACGTTGTTGTGCCTCCAAGTGCAGAGGTTTGTAGGACAGTAGCAAATTTCCCTCAAGTGGATGACCTAAGGTTTATCAATCCGTAGGAGGCATAGGATGAAGATGGTCTCTCTCAAGCAACCCTGCAACCAAATAACAAAGAGTCTCTTGTGTCCCCAACACACCCAATACAATGGTAAATTGTATAGGTGCACTAGTTCGGCGAAGAGATGGTGATACAAGTGGTATATGGATAGTAGATAAAGGTATTTGTAATCTGAAACTATAAAAACAGCAAGGTAACGAATGATAAAAGTGAGCATAAATGGTATTGCAATGATAGGAAACAAGGCCTCGGGTTCATACTTTCGCTAGTGTAAGTTCCCTCAACAATACTAACATAATTGGATCACATAAATATCCCTCAACATGCAATAAAGAGTCACTCCAAAGTCAGTAATAGCGGAGAACAAACAAAGAGATTATGGTAGGGTACGAAACCACCTCAAAGTTATTCTTTCCAATCAATCCGTTGGGCTATTCCTATAAGTGTCACAAACATCCCTAGAGTTTGTACTAGAATAACACCTTAAGACACAAATCAACCAAAACCCTAATGTCACCTAGATACTCCAATGTCACCTCAAGTATCCATGGGTATGATTATACAATATGCGTCACACAATCTCAGATTCATCTATTCAACCAACACCTAGGACCTCAAAGAGTGCCCCAAAGTTTCTACCGAAGAATCACGACGAAAACGTGTGCCAACCCCTATGCATAGGTTCATGGGAGGAACCCGCAAGTTGATCACCAAAACATACATCAAGTGAATCACGTGGTATCCCATTGTCACCACAGATACGCACGGCAAGACATACATCAAGTGTTCTCAAATCTTTAAAGACTCAATCCGATAAGATTACTTCAAAGGGGAAACTCAATCCATTACAAGAGAGTAGAGGGGGGAAGAAACATCATAGGATCCAAATATAATAGCAAAGCTCGCGATACATCAAGATCGTATCACCTCAAGAACACGAGAGAGAGAGAGAGAGAGAGAGAGAGATCAAACACATAGCTACTGGTACATACCCTCAGCCCCGAGGGAGAACTACTCCCTCCTTGTCATGGAGAGCACCGGGATGATGAAGATGGCCACCGGAGAAGGATTGCCCCCTCCGGCAGGGTGCCGGAACGGGTCTAGATTGGCTTTCGGTGGCTACGGAGGCTTCTGGCGGCGGAACTCCCGATCTATTGTGCTCACGGATGTTTTTAGGGTATATGGAGATATATAGGCGGAAGAAGTATGTCAGGGGGCCCACGAGGGTGGAGGGCGCGCCCAGGGGGGTGGGCGCGCCCCCTGCCTCGTGGCCTCCTCGTAAGTCCCCTGGCGTGCACTCCAAGTCTTCTGGGCTTCTTTCCTTTCAAAAATGAGTTCCGTGAAGTTTCAGGTCAATTAGACTTCGTTTGATTTTCCTTTTCTTCGAAACCCTAAATCAAGGTAAAAACAGAAACTGGCACTGGGCTCTGGGTTAATAGGTTAGTCCCAAAAATGATATAAAAGTGTATAATAAAGCCCATAAACATTCAAAACAGTAGATAACATAGCATGGAGTAATCAAAAATTATAGATACGTTGGAGACGTATCACAGGACGCCATGCGGGGCATGGATCTCGTGCTGGGGGAGGAACGCCGCTGAGAAGCCTCGCTTCGAGCTGCGAGGTACCAGTAGGCACTATGGCGGTACCACTACCGCAGCGTCCACTCTAGGACGCTCGCGGTGGGTGACCTTGTCCTGAGGAGGGTTCTTTCTAGGGAAGGGGTGCACAAGCTCTCGCCCATGAGGGAGGGCCTGTTTCGGGTCGCCCACGTCTCTAGGCCTGGCGCCGTGCGCCTAGAGACACATGACGGGATCCCCATCCAGAACGCCTGGAACATCCAGCACCTCCTGAAGTTCTACACACGAAGCAAGGCCCGGTGCCTGTGAGGCAAGGCCTAGTGCCTGTGAAGAATCTCCACTCGTGACACTCTCACACTATTAGGGAAAACCTTATACACAGAATCTTAGCAGCAGCGCGGCATGAAAAGAGGCGCTACTACTAATTAGCAGTAGCGAGGTTAAGAAAAGCATGCTACTGATGTAAATTTAGTAGTAGTGCGTGATGTCTAAACCGCGCTGCTACAAAAATCCACGGACAGTACCCAACAACCTAAGTTTACCAGCAGTGCGGCATCACGATGTGCGCTACTACTAATGCAATAGCAGTAGCGCGCTTTTTAGTCACGTCGCTGCTGCTAAATTTGAAATTGTCCACATGGTTGGCCCGTTTAGCAGTAGCGCGTGTGACAAAAGGGCGTTGCTGCTACGCTCTTAGCAGTAGCGCATTTTTCCTCCCGCGCTACTGCTAAGATGCAGCACCCCACCACCTTTTCCCACCCTCCCCCATCTCCTCTCCTCCCTTTCCCCTACCTCCCACATGCATCCTCCCTACTCTTCGTCTTCCTCAATACTTTGCTACCTCTTGAGAACTGCGTTGGTTTTTTCCCTTGAAGAGGAAAGGGTGATGCAGTAAAGCAGCGTAAGTATTTCCCTCGGTTTTTGAGAACCAAGGTATCGATCCAGTAGGAGACCATGCGCGAGTCACCTCGTACCTACACAAACAAATAAGAACCTCACAACCAACGCGATAAAGGGGTTGTCAATCCCTTCACGGCCACTTGCAAGAGTGAGATCTGATAGAGATAATAATAATAAGATAAATATTTTTGGTATTTTTATGATATAGATTGAAAGTAAAGATTACAAAATAAAATAGATTGGAAACTTGTATGATGGAAAATAGACCCGGGGGCCATAGGTTTGACTAGTGGCTTCTCTCAAGATAGCATAAGTATTACGGTGGGTAAACAAATTACTATCGAGCAATTGATAGAAAAGTGAATAATTATGAGAATATCTAGGTATGATCATGTATATAGGCATCACATCTGTGACAAGTAGACCGAAACGATTCTGCATCTACTACTATTACTCCACACACCGACCGCTATCCAGCATGCATCTAGAGTATTAAGTTCATAAGAACAGAGTAACGCCTTAAGCAAGATGACATGATGTAGAGGGATAAACTTATGCAATATGATATAAACCCCATCTTTTCATCCTCGGTGGCAACAATACAATACATGTCGTTTCCCCTACTGTCACTGGGATCGAGCACCGCAAGATTGATCCCAAAGCTAAGCACTTCTCCCATTGCAAGAAAATCAATCTAGTAGGCCAAACCAAACTGATAATTCAAAGAGACTTGCAAAGATAAATCAATCATACATAAAAGAATTTAGAGAAGAATCAAATATTGTTCATAGATAATCTAGATCATAAACCCACAATTCATCGGATCTCGACAAACACACCGCAAAAGAAGATTACATCGAATAGATCTCCAAGAGAATCGAGGAGAACTTTGTATTGAGATCCAAAGAGAGAGAAGAAGCCATCTAGCTACTAGCTATGGACCCGAAGGTCTGAAGTAAACTACTCACACATCACCGGAGAGGCCATGGAGTTGATGTAGAGGCCCTCCGTGATCTATGCCCCCTCCGACGGAGCTCCGGAAAAGGCCCCAAGATGGGATCTCTCGGGTACAGAAGGTTGCGGCGGTGGAATTAGGTTTTCGTGGTGCTCCTGGTTGTTAGCGGGGTACGTGGACTTATATAGGAGGAAGAAGTAGGTCGGTGGAGCAACGAGGGGCCCACGAGGGTGGAAGGCGCGCCCAGGGGGGTAGGCGCGCCCCCTGCCTCGTGCCTCCTCGATTGTTTCCTGACACCCACTCCAAGTCTTCTGGATCACGTTTGTTGAGAAAATCACGTTCCCGAAGGTTTCATTCCGTTTGGACTTCGTTTGATATTCCTTTTCTGCGAAACACTGAAATAGGCAAAAACAGCAATTTGGGTTGGGCCTCCGGTTAATAGGTTAGTCCCAAAAATGATATAGAAGTCTAAAATAAAGCCCATTAACATCCGAACAGATAATATAATAACCTGGAGCAATCAAAAATTATAGATACATTGGAGACGTATCAAGCATCCCCAAGCATAATTCCTGCTCGTCCTCGAGTAGGTAAATGATAAAAAAGAATTTTTGATGTGGAATGCTTTCTAACATATTTCTCAATGTAATTTTTCTTTATTGTGGCATGAATGTTCATATCCGAAAGGTTCAAGATAAAAGTTTAATATTGACATAAAAATAATAATACTTCAAGTATACTAACTACGCAATCATGTCTTCTCAAAATAACATGGCCAAAGAAAGCTATCCCTACACAATCATATATTCTGGCTATGCTCTATCTTCACCACACAAAATATTTAAATCACGCACAACCCCGATGACAAGCCAAGCAATTGTTTCATACTTTTGATGTTCTCAAACTTTTTCAATCTTCACGCAATATATGAGCGTGAGCCATGGATATAGCACTGTATGTGGAATAGAATGGTGGTTGTGGAGAAGACAAAAAGGAGAAGATAGTCTCACATCAACTACGCGTATCAACGGGATATGGAGATGCCCATCAATAGATATCAACATGAGTGAGTAGGGATTGCCATGCAACGGATGCACTAGAGCTATAAGTGTATGAAAGCTCAACAAAAAAACTAAGTGGGTGTGCATCCAACTTGCTTGCTCATGAAGACCTAGGGCAATTTTGAGGAAGCCCATCACTGGAATATACAAGCCAAGTTCTATAATGTAAAATTCCCACTAGTATATAAAAGTGATAACATAGGAGACTCTCTATCATGAAGATCATGGTGCTACTTTGAAGCACAAGTGTGGAAAAAGGATAGTAACATTGTCTCTTCTCTCTTTTTCTCTCATTATTTTTTTATTTGGGCCTTCTTTCTTTTTTTGCCTCTTTTTTATTGTCCGGAGTCTCATCCTGACTTGTGGGGGAATCATAGTCTCCATCATCCTTTCCTCACTGGGACAATGCTCTAATAATGATGATCATCACACTTTAATTTACTTACAACTCAAGAATTACAACTCAATACTTAGAACAAAACATGACTCTATGTGAATGCCTTCGGCGGTGTACTGGGATGTGCAATGATGCATGAGTGGCATGTATGAAGAATTGTGAACGGTGGCTTTGCCACAAATACGATGTCAACTACATGATCATGCAAGCAATATGACAATGATGAAGCGTGTCATAATAACGGAATGGTGGAAAGTTGCATGGCAATATATCTCAGAATGGCTCTGTAAATACCATAATAGGTAGGTATGATGGCTGTTTTGAGGAAGGTATATGGTGGGTTTATAGTACCGGCGAAAGTTGCGCGATACTAGAGAGGCTAGCTATGGTGGAAGGGTGAGAGTGCATATAATCCATGGACTCAACATTAGTCATAAAGAACTCACATACTTATTGCAAAAATCTATTAGTTATCGAAACAAAGTATTACCCGCATGCTGCTAGGGGGATAGATTGGTAGGAAAATACCATCGCTCGTCCCCGACCGCCACTCATAACGAAGACAATCAATAAATAAATCATGCTCCGACTTCATCAGATAACGGTTCACCATACGTGCATGCTACGGGAATCACAAACTTCAACACAAGTATTTCTCAAATTCACAACTACTCAACTAGCATGACTCTAATATCACCATCTCCATATCTCAAAACAATTATCAAGTATCAAACTTCTCATGGTATTCAATGCACTTCTATGAAAGTTTTTATATTATTCCTAAAAGCAAATTTCCATGTTGTTCTAAAGGACTCTCAAAATAATATAAGTGAAGCATGAGAGATCAATTATTTCTATAAAATAAAACCACCGCCGTGCTCTAAAAGATATAAGTGAAGCACTAGAGCAAAAAACTATATGGCTCAAAAGATATAAGTGAAGCACATAGAGTATTCTAATACATTTCAAATCATGTGAGTCTCTCTCAAAGGGTGTGTACAGCAAGGATAATTGTGGTAAACTAAAAATCAAAGACTCAAATCATACAAAACGCTCCAAGAAAAACACATATCATGTGGAGAATAAAATATAGCTCCGAGTAAAGTTACCGATAGACGAAGACGAAAGAGGGGATGCCTTCTAGGGCATCCCCAAGCTTAGGATTTTTGGTTTCCTTGAATTTTACCTTGGGGTTCCATGGGCATCCCCAAGCTTAGGCTCTTGACATACCTTGTTCCATAATCCATCAAATCGTTACCCAAAACATGAAAACTTCACAACACAAAACTCAAAATAGAAAATCTCGTGAGCTCCGTTAGCGAAAGAGAAAAAACACCACTTCAAGGTACTGTAATGAACTCATTCTTGATTTATATTTGTGTTAAACCTACTGTATTCCAACTTCTCTATGGTTTATAAACTCTTTTACTAGCCATAGATCCATCAAAATAAGCAAACAACACACGAAGAACAGAATCTGTCAAAAACAGAACAGTCTGTAGTAATCTGTAGCTAACGCAAACTTCTGGAACCCAAAAAATTCTAAAATAAATTGATGGACGTGAGGAATTTATCTATTAATCGTCTGCAAAAATAATTAACTAAATATCACTTTCCAAATAAAAATGGCAGCAATTCTCGTGAGCGCTAAAGTTTCTGTTTTTTACAGCAAGATCAAAAAGACTTTCCCCAAGTCTTCCCAGCGGTTCTACTTGGCAGAAACACTAATTAAACACACAAAAAACACAAACAAAACAGAGTCTAGGTAAATTATTTATTACTAAAAAGGAGAAAAAAGCAAGGAATAAAAATAAAATTGGGTTGCCTCCCAACAAGCGCTATCGTTTAACGCCCCTAGCTAGGCATAAAAGCGGAGATAGATCTAGGTATTGCCATCTTTGGTAGGCAATCCATAAGTGGCTCTCATAATATATTCATATGGTAATTTAACTTTCTTTCTAGGGAAGTTTTCCATGTCTTTCCTTAATGGAAATTGGGATTTAATATTCCCTTCCTTCATATCAATAATTGCACCAATCGTTCTAAGGAAAGGTCTACCAAGAATAATAGGACATGAAGGATTGCAATCTATATCAAGAACAATGAAATCAACGGGGCACATAATTCCTATTCACAAAAATAAGAACATAATTAATTCTTCCCAAAGGTTTCTTAATGGTGGAATCCGCAAGATGCAAGTTTAAAGAACAATCATCAAAATCACGGAAACCTAGCAAATCACACAAAGTTTTTGGAATAGTGGAGACACTAGCACCCAAATCACACAAAGCATAACACTCATGATGTTTAATTTTAATTTTTATTGTAGGTTCCCACTCATCATAAAGTTTTTTGGGATAGAAACTTCCAACTCAAGTTTTTCTTCATAAGATTGCATCAAAGCATCAACGATATGTTTAGTAAAAGCTTTATTTTGACTATAAGCATGAGGAGAATTTAGCATGGATTGCAACAAGGAAATACAATCTATCAAAGAGCAATTATCATAATTAAATTCCTTGAAATTCAAGATAGTGGGTTCATTGCTATCTAAAGTTTTAACCTCTTCAATCCCACTTTTTATCAATTTTAGCATTAAGATCTAAAAACTATGAATCATTGGAACGTATTTTAATTAAAGTTGACCCCTCTCTAGTCCCATCATTATCAAGACTCATATTGCAAAACAAAGATTTAATAGGGGACACATCAATCACTTTTAGATCTTCATACTCATTATCATGAAAACTAGAAGAACGCGCTTTCACAAAGCAATCTTTCTTAGCAAGCATCCTAGCAGTTCTTTCCTTACACTCATCAATGGAAATTCTCATGGATTTGAGAGACTCATTGATATCATGCTTAGGTGGAATAGATCTAAGTTTCAAAGAATCAACATCAAGAGAAATTCTATCCATGTTCCTAGCCAACTCATCAATCTTAAGCAATTTTTCTTCAATCAAAGCATTGAAACTCTTTTGCGAAGTAATAAATTCTTTAATACTAGATTCAAAATCAGATGGCATCTTATTATAATTTCCATAAGAATTGTTGTAGGAATTACCATAATTATTAGAGGAATTACTAGGAAACGGCCTAGGATTAAAATTACCTCTATACGCGTTATTATCAAAATTGTTCCTACCAACAAAATTCACATCCATAGATTCTTTATTATTCTCAATCAAAGTAGACAAAGGCATATCGTTAGGATCAGTAGGAGCACTCTTATTAGCAAACAATTTCATAAGTTCATCCATCTTTCCACTCAAAACATTAATCTCTTCAATTGCATGCACTTTTTTACTAGTAGATCTTTCAGTGTGCCATTGAGAATAATTAACCATAATATTATCTAGGAGTTGGGTAGCTTATCCTAAAGTGATTTCCATAAAAGTGCCTCCCGCAGCCGAATCTAAAAGATTTCTAAAAGCAAAATTCAATCCGGCATAAAAATTATGTATAATCATCCATAAATTCAAACCATGTGTAGGGCAATTACGTATCATTAATTTCATCATCTCCCAAGATTGTGCAACATGTTCATGATCAAGTTGCTTAAAATTCATAATATCATTTCTAAGAGAGATGATCTTAGTGGGAGGAAAATACTTAGAGATAAAATCATCTTTGCACTTATTCCATGAATCAATACTATTTTTAGGCAAAGACAAAAACCAAGGTTTAGCACGATCTCTAAGAGAAAACGGAAATAGATTAAGTTTAACAATATCATTATCCACATATTTCTTCTTTTGCATAACACACAAATCAACAAAGTTGTTTAGATGGGTACCGGCATCTTCACTAGCAAGGCCAGAAAACGGATCTTTCATGACAAGATTCAGCAAAGCAGTATTAATTTCACAAGATTCAACATCGGTAAGAGGAGCAATCAGAGTGCTAATAAAGTCATTATTGTTGGTATTGGCAAAGTCACACAATTTAGTATTGTCTTGAGCCATCGTGACAGGCAAGCAATCCAACACACAAGCAAACAAGAGGAGAGAAAGCGAACAGAAAGAGAGGGCGAGAGGAAAAAAGGCGAATAAAACGGCAAGGGTGAAGTGGGGGAGAGGAAAACGAAAGGCAAATGGCAAATAATGTAATGCAGAGGATAAGAGTTGTGATGGGTACTTGGTATGTCTTGACTTAGATCTCCCCGACAATGGCGCCAGAAATCCTTCTTGCTACCTCTTGAGCATTGCATTGGTTTTCCCTTAAATAGGAAAGGTTGATGCAATAAAGCAGCTTAAGTATTTCCCTCAGTTTTTGAGAACCAAGGTATCAATCCAGTAGGAGACCACGCGCGAGTCACCTCGTACCTACACAAACAAATAAGAACCTCGCAACCAACGCGATAAAGGGGTTGTCAATCCCTTCACGGGCACTTGCAAGAGTGAGATCTGATAGAGATAATAATAATAAGATAAATATTTTTGGTATTTTTATGATAGAGACTGAAAGTAAAGATTGCAAAATAAAATAGATTGGAAACTTGTATGATGGAAAATAGACCCGGGGGCCATAGGTTTCACTAGTGGCTTCTCTCAAGATAGCATAAGTATTACGGTAGGTAAACAAATTACTATCGAACAATTGATAGAAGAGTGAATAATTATGAGAATATCTAGGCATGATCATGTATATAGGCATCACGTCCGCGACAAGTAGACCGAAACGATTCTGCATCTACTACTATTACTCCACACATCGACCGCTATCCAGCATGCATCTAGAGTATTAAGTTCATAAGAACAGAGTAACGCCTTAAGCAAGATGACATGATTTAGAGGGATAAACTCATGCAATATGATATAAACCCCATCTTTTTATCCTCGATGGCAACAATACAATACGTGTTGTTTCCCCTACTGTCACTGGGATCGAGCACCTCAAGATTGAACCCAAAGCTAAGTACTTCTCCCATTGCAAGAAAGATCAATCTAGTAGGCCAAACCAAACTAATAATTCGAAGATACTTGCAAAGATAAACCAATCATACATAAAAGAATTCAGAGAAGAATCAAATATTGTTCATAAATAATCTGGATCATAAACTCACAATTCATCGGATCTCGACAAACACACCGCAAAAGAAGATTACATCGAATAGATCTCCAAGAGAATCGAGGAGAACTTTGTATTGAGATCCAAAGAGAGAGAAGAAGCCATCTAGCTACTAGCTATGGACCCGAAGGTCTGAAGTAAACTACTCACACATCACCGGAGAGGCCATGGAGTTGATGTAGAGGCCCTCTGTGATCTATGCCCCCTCCGTCGGAGCTTCGGAAAAGGCCCCAAGATGGGATCTCTCGGGTACAGAAGGTTGCGGCGGTGGAATTAGGTTTTCGTGGTGCTCCTAGATGTTAGCGGGGTACGCGGACTTATATAGGCGGAAGAAGTAGGTCGGTGGAGCAACGAGGGGCCCACGAGGATGGAGGGCGCGCCTGGGGGGTAGGCGCGCCCCCTGCCTCGTGGCCTCCTCGATTGTTTCTTGACGCCCACTCCAAGTCTCCTGGATCATGTTTGTTGAGAAAATCATGTTCCCGAAGGTTTCATTCTGTTTGGACTTCGTTTGATATTCCCTTTCTGCGAAACACTGAAATAGGCAAAAAAATAGCAATTTGGGCTAGGCCTCCGGTTAATAGGTTAGTCCCAAAAATGATATAAAAGTGTAAAATAAAGCCCATTAACATCCAAAACAGATAATATAATAGCATGGAGCAATAAAAAATTATAGATACGTTGGAGACGTATCATACTTCTCCCCCCATTACTCTCCGTCTTCTACCTACCTTTCTCTATCTTCATTACTCCTAGCTAACACCACCTCCATTAATGCATCTCCTTTCTCTTTTTCCTTCCCCCTCCACTAGTTGAAGTTGTCTCCTCCCAAATTAGCTAGCTAGGTAGATGTAGCATTTAGTCAAGTGACCAATATTTGCCCCCTAACTAGATATATCTTTGTCAAGAAGAGCTTTGTGCACTTTTGATCTCCCTACATCATCATCTCCACCGTGTGTGATCGATCTCGATAAAGAGGGTGGTTAAAATTTCATGCTTTTGCAAAATGGAAATATGTGTATGTTTGTGTGATATGATAATTGGGCAATATGATGGAAACTGTGTGTGTGTCATGTGTTGACGCCAAATTGTGCTTTTGAGTTGCCTATGTTTTGCCGAAATGTCGATTTATTTCCGTTTCGGCGAATTCCGGGCAAACTCTAGATCTATATATGTCCTATTTTAGGAAAGGTCATGCCGAATTTTTGTATGACTTTGATGCATGCACGCATTTTTATAATCAATTTGTTTATTATTACCATGCAGACGTTCATGATGGTTAGTGGAACGATGGTGGACAGGTGGTTGCGGTCGGCGGTGCAGGACATGAAAGAAAATAACCAGACGGAGGTTTTATGTCCGTGTCGAAAATGCAAAGGAATAGTTTGGCTCGACCCCTATGACGATGGTCGTGTCGAAGCGCACCTGCTCATGACTGGTTTCATGGATGGCTATACTCTGTGGATAATCGAAGATGAGGATGACGATGTTGAGGACGCCGACGGGGCAGGCAATGATGACACGGGGCAAGACGAAGAGATGATCGATAATGGCGACGGGGAAGAGGCCGGACATGGCGGCGGAGAAGGGGCCGGACATGGCAGAGTAGAAGGGGGCGGACATGGCGGTGGAGAGAATGTGGACTCCACGTAGTAGAGTTCGTCGGTACTAAGTTCAATCGTGCGGGACCCTCATGTTCAAGCGCTGATTCGCAAGGAGACGGGTACTGAGAGAGTTGCTAGGGACTACCTCCAAAACTTCATGGTACAGAATAAGGACCAGGAAATTGTCCTCATGCCTTATCATCCAAAGTAAGTCAGTTCCGGACAATCCTTTCGTACATTTCAATCATTCCTTCTCGCTCATATGGAGAATAATTTGAGGTGTGTTTTCCCCGCAGCAACGGACGCACCGTCCTTATCGTTCTTTACCCGCGAGTCTCCCACGCCGTGTATTTCGACCCTTCCAGAGACTACGAGAAGAAGGACTACACCCACATAGAATATTCTAGATGATGCTCTCCAAGGCTTCAGCATTAGAGGTGGCCACATGCAGATCAGGAAACAAAGGAACAAGAAGATGGGTTTCGCACATAAAACTAACTTCTGCTGCATCCATGTCCCAAAATGAAGCAATAAGGATGGATTCTACATCCTCCATCTCATGATTGAGTTCAGCACGGATCACCAAAAGCTTCGCATGACAAGCAGAAATGATGATCATATCCACAAGTGGCTAGAATCTCATGGAGAAGCGGATTATAAACTTAGAGATGACTTCTTTCGCATCCAAAGGGACATTGCGACGATCATCATGAAAGAAGTCATCGATGAGAAGGGGATGTTCCACCATGGCCCTATATCGCGAGCTGACATCCGAACTCGCATAGGCATGCAATGTCAAGACCTCACGCCGTTCAAGAAGCTAGGGTCCATCCTCGATGATATGGAAGGATGGAACTTCTAGTGTTTTACGATTCCGATGATGATGATATGTGTCGGTTGAACTTGTATACTTTCTATAGAGATGAAACTTTGTGATGTCCATGGTACTTTGTATGTTTGGGTACGATGACCTGCATACCTCTAGTTAATTAGTTTTCGTAATGTATGTTGCATCTAGTTGCTAATTAACCCTTTCTTTTTCGTGTTGCTCTAATATATTTTGTTGCATATGATTATACATCCTCTTTATGAAGATGCATCTCTAACAGGTACCTAGTTTCTTGATGGCGAGATGGCGGTGCTATGTCATGTACAAAGGGAAGGTTCCGGGGGTGTACAACGAGTGGCCTGAGTGTTAGGCGCAAGTGAATGGGGTCTCGGGCGCCAGCCATAAAGGCTTCAAAACCAGACAAGAAGCCGAAGCTAGTTACTTGAGGTTCACGCTAGCACGACACAGGACTCGTAACCGCCGCCTCATGTACTGCATAGTTCCGCTCTCACTCATAGTGATAGCTCTTCTCGTGTATACCATTGTTTAGATTGATGACATTGTAGTTGCAAGTATTCGAGACTTGCATGTATCGCTATTTTCGAGATGATGAAGAGATACCACTTTGTGTTGGATGATGATTATGATGAGACTATTTGTATGTATATGCTATGATTACATTTGTGGTCTCGCAGCCATTTGTATGTGTATCATGATGACATTTGTATCTGCTAAAGATTCTTGTATAAAGCCTGTTCAAATACAAAACAAATATGCAGAAAAAAACAAAAACTACTAAAATTAGTAGTAGCGAGTGGAGAAAAGATAGCAGCAGCGCCACAGTAGCAGTAGCGCGTCCAGGCAAAGCGCGCTAGAGCTATTAGCAGTAGCGAGCTTCCACGAAGAGCGCTGCTGCTACACTTGTATAGCAGTAGCGCGGGTGTGCACTGATACGTCTCCAACGTATCTATAATTTTTGATTGCTCCATGCTATATTATCTACTGTTTTAGGCAATATTGGGCTTTATTATCCACTTTTATATTATTTTTGGGACTAACCTATTAACCGGAGGCCTAGCCCAGATTTGCTGTTTTATGCCTATTTCAGTGTTTTGAAGAAAAGGAATATCAGACGGAGTCAAAACGGAACGAAATCAACTGGAGAAGTTATTTTTGGAAGGAAACACACCTGATGGACTTGGACCCCACGTCAGAAGATACGAGAGCTGCCCACAAGGGTGGGGGGCGCCCACCCCCCTAGGGCGCACCCCCCTGTCTCGTGGGGCCATCGTGGCTCCCCTGACATGCTTCTCCTGCCCATATATACCCACGTGACCTAAAACTTCCAAAATGGAACATAGATCGGGAGTTCCGCTGCCAGAAGCCTCCGTAGCCACCAAAAACCAATCGGGACCCTGTTCCGGCACCCTGCCGGAGGGGGAACCCTCACCGGTGGCCATCTTCATCATCCCGGTGCTCCCCATGACGAGGAGGGAGTAGTTCTCCCTCGGGGCTGAGGGTATGTACCAGTAGCTATGTGTTTGATCTCTCTCTCTCTCTCTCTCGTGTTCTTGAGATGATACGATCTTGATGTATCGCAAGCTTTGCTATTATATTTGGATCATATGATGTTTCTTCCCCCCTCTACTCTCTTGTAATGAATTGAGTTTCCCCTTTGGAGTTATCTTATCGGATTGAGTCTTTAAAGATTTGAGAACACTTGATGTATGTCTTGCCGTGGATATCTGTGG
Source organism: Triticum urartu (assembly GCF_003073215.2). Lineage (NCBI taxonomy): Eukaryota > Viridiplantae > Streptophyta > Magnoliopsida > Poales > Poaceae > Triticum > Triticum urartu. The sequence continues at coordinate 417,515,336 of NC_053023.1, forward strand.
TGACAATGGGATACCACATGCCACTTGATGTATGTTTTGGTGACCAACTTGCGGGTTCCGCCCATGAACCTATGCATAGGGGTTGGCACACGTTTTCGTCGTGATTCTCCGGTAGAAACTTTGGGGCACTCTTTGAGGTTCTATGTGTTGGTTGAATAGATGAATTGAGATTGTGTGATGCATATCGTATAATCATGCCCACGGATACTTGAGGTGACAATGGAGTATCTAGGTACATTAGGGTTTTGGTTGATTTGTGTCTTAAGGTGTTATTCTAGTACGAACTCTAGGGTTGTTTGTGACAATTATAGGAATAGCCCAACGGATTGATTGGAAAGAATAACTTTGAGGTGGTTTTGTACCCTACCATAATCACTTCGTTCGTTCTCCGCTATTAGTCACTTTGGAGTGACTCTTTGTTGCATGTTGAGGGATAGTTATGTGATCCAATTATGTTAGTATCGTTGAGGGAACTTGCACTAGCGAAAGTATGAACCCTAGGCCTTGTTTACCATCATTGCAATACCGTTTACGCTCACTTTTATCATTCGTTACCTTGCTGTTTTTATAATTTCAGATTACAAAAACCATTATCTACTATCCATATACCACTTGTATCACCATCTCTTCGCCGAACTAGTGCACCTATACAATTTACCATTGTATTGGGTGTGTTGGGGACACAAGAGACTCTTTGTTATTTGGTTGCAGGGTTGCTCGAGAGAGACCATCTTCATCCTACGCCTCCTACGGATTGATAAACCTTAGGTCATCCACTTGAGGGAAATTTGCTACTGTCCTACAAACCTCTGCACTTGGAGGCCCAACAACGTCTACAAGAAGAAGGTTGTGTAGTAGACATCAAGCTCTTTTCTGGCGCCGTTGCCGGGGAGGTTGGTGCTTGAAGGTTATCTTTAGATCTTGCAATCGAGTCTTTTAGTTTCTTGTTTTATCACTAGTTTAGTCTATTAAAGAAAATTACAAAAAATGGAATTAAGTTTGTCTCATACGCTTCATCTTTTTAATATATTTCGTGAGTATGATGGAAAGGAAAATTGTGCTCAAGTGCTAGAATAAGAAATCTATAAAATGTTTGGCACTAAATATTTGAATGATGAGCATGATTGCAATGTTGTTAGTATGAATTCCTTGAATATCCATGATGCTAATGATATGCAAAGCCACAAGCTTGGGGAAGCTATGTTTGGTGAAGATGATATTTTTTGTCCCCCAAGTTTTGATGAGCAAATTTATTATGATGAAAGCATGCCTCCTATCTATGATGATTATTGTGATGACACGTCTTTGAAGAATAATGATAACTGTCGGTGTCAAAACCGGCGGATCTCAGGTAGGGGGTCCTGAACTGTGCGTCTAGGCCGGATGGTAACAGTAGGCAAGGGACATGAAGTTTTACCCAGGTTCGGGCCCTCTCGATGGAGGTAAAACCCTACGTCCTGCTTGATTAATATTGATGATATGGGTAGTACAATAGTAGATCTACCACGAGATCAGAGAGGCTAAACCCTAGAAGCTAGCCTATGGTATGATTGTTGATGTGTATGTTGTCCTACGGACTAAAACCCTTCGGTTTATATAGACACCGGAGAGGGTTAGGGTTACATAGAGTCGGTTACAATGGTAGGAGATCTGAACATCCGTATCGCCAAGCTTGCCTTCCACGCCAAGGAAAGTCCCTTCCGGACACGGGATGGAGTCTTCAATCTTGTATCTTCATAGTCCAGGAGTCCGGCTGAAGGTATAGTTCGGCTATCCGAACACCCCCTAATCCAGGACTCCCTCAGTAGCCCCTGAACCAGGCTTCAATGATGATGAGTCCGGCGCGCCGATTGTCTTCGGCATTGCAAGGCGGGTTCCTCCTCCAAGTACTTTATAGAAGATTTTAAACACAAAGATAGTGTCTGGCTCTGCAAAATAAGTTTTCCACATATTGCCATAGAGAGAATAATATTTACACAAATCTAATATGCTGACGTATTCCGTAGTGCGACACACCATGGCCAAGCTTTTATCCGAGTCATTTCATTATCCCTGTAAGTGCATCTAGTGCCACCCCTAGTTGGTTTTGGAGTATTGACGATAAACCTAGTTGAGGGACTAATGTGTTTGTGAGAATTGTAGGATAACATAGGTAGAAGTCCCTCATTGATTCGGTTTTACTACCAGAGATGACCCCTAAAACTGTATGAAGACATTGAAGTCAAAGGTGGTATATGAAGATATTCACATTGAAGACTATGACAAGAGAAGACACGATATGAAGCCTATGGAGCTCGAAGACTTAGATCTTTCGTAGTTCTTTTTCTTTTGTGTTGAGTCATAGGAACCACTGTACTGTTAAGTGGGGTCCAAGAGAACCAGTCAGAATGACTGAAGTGATGCCTAAACCAAAAACCTATGTCTTCGAGTGAAGACTATGAGAGTGAATCTTGTCAAGAGTCGGACAAGTCATCTTTGCTTGTAGCCCAAGTAAAGTTGCCGTGTGAGTTTGAAATCTGACCGTTGGAACACGTGTCAGTTCCTTAGTGACCCAGGGTCATTTCGGACAAATCAGGTCGGGTTGCCAAGTGGCTATAAATAGCCCACCCCCTACAACCATAAACGATTGGCTGCTTAGATTGAAAGCACGGCTTTTGTCGTATGAGAGCAACCCACCTCGAAGCCTTTGAGAGAGAATTTCTTGCGAGGATAAAAGCCCTAACCACTAGAGCCAGAGAGAATTGGGCATCACTTGAGTCTTCTTGTCTGTGTGATCTGAAGACTTATTACACTTGAGGACTGTGCATCCTCCAGCCGGTTAGGCGTCGCGTTCTGAGCATCCAAGAGGCATTGTGGATTGCCGGTGAACGAAGTCTATGAAGGTTTGGGAGTCTACCTTGAAGACTTACCAGAGTGATTGGGCGAGGTCTATGTGACCTTAGCTCAAGGAGAATACGGTGAGGACTGGGTGTCCTGAGCTGCATGTTTAGGACTGGGTGTCCGGGACTGTGTGTCCTAAGGTTTAAATACCTAGCCGCTCCAACCAGACGTACAGTTGTCACAGCAACTGGAACTGGTGCAACAAATCATTGTCTTCAACGAGTCACTGGTTTCATCTTCACTTCACTTTACTTACTGTTACTCCTTGTGAAGTCATTGTATGTTTGCTCTATCATTTGTCTTCACTGAGTGACTGCGTGTTCTGTTTGGCTTCACAATATCTTCCTACCTGATGCTTACTACCTAGCTGCTATTAGTCTTTGTGCTTTCACTTCATTGAATACTTGACTATGGTTTGCCTAGTGTAGTCTACCTTCCGCTGCATGGTAATAGGTTTAATTTTATCGTTTGTCTTCAAAACTCCCATGTTCTGAAGACTTTCATAAAAATCGCCTATTCACCCCCCCTCTAGTCGATATAACGCACTTTCAATTGGTATCAAGCAAGGTGCTCCCTTGTTCTGTGTGATTCGGTTTAACCACCTGGAGTTTTAGCTATGTCGACTGCAGGGATAATTAAAGTCTCCACTGCGTGCCCCGTCTTCGATGGAACTGAATATCCCTACTGGAAGAATAAGATGCGCATGTATCTTGAAGCCATTGACGTCGACCTATGGTATGTCGTCGAGAACGGCGTTCCCAAGGCTGGAGAAGGTGTCACTGCTGCTGATGTCAAGAAATTCGTTCAACTGGACTCTACTGCCAAGAATATCATCTGTGGTCATCTGACCAAAGGACAGTATGGCCGTGTGAGTGCTTTGAAGACATCCAAGCTGGTCTAGGACTGGCTCTCCAAGGTAAATGAAGGCATCTCAACCCAGAGAGATCAGAGAATCAGTGTCCTTCGCAACCTCTTCAACCGCTTCAAGCGAAATGACAATGAGAATGTCCATCACACATTTGACCGACTCACTGACATCACAAATGAGCTTCAAGCCCTCGGCGCCACTGAGATTACCAAACACGAAGTTGTCAAGACGCTGCTGAGCTCACTTGATAGTTCGTTTGACATCCTGGCCCTGATGATTCAAGAACGTCCTGATTTCAAGACACTCGATCCGTCTGACATACTTGAGAAGCTCAACACACATGAGTTTCAGCTTTCGGAGAAAAGAGATATCTACGGTCCAAACTATGGGCGAACTCGTGCCTTGAAGGCAAAAGTTGTCTCCTCATCTGAAGAAGAATCTGACAGCAGTTCTGATGATCCTGAAGACATTGGAAGGGAACTTGCTATGCTTGTCAAGAAGTTCCAAAAATTCACCAAGAAGAAAGGATTCAGAAAGTCTTCCCGATCAAGTTCAAGGAATGATGAAGCTCCTGCTCATGACTACAAGAAGAAAACATGTCACAAGTGCAAGAAACTTGGCCACTTCATCTCTGAGTGTCCACAGTGGGACAATGAGAACAAAAAGAAGAAGAAGAGCAAGGAATATGACTCTGACGACAAGAAGAAGAAGAAGAAATACTCAAAGTCTTCTTCCAAGTCTTCCTCAAAGTCTTCATCACACAAGAAGAGCTCATCTGGCAAGGCACGTGCGTTTGTTGGCAAGGAAATGGATTCAGAGGAGGAGTCTGCTTTTGAGGAGGCGGAGGTGGAGTCTGAGGAGGAATCCGACTCAGGCGTTGCAAGCCTGGCTACAGCATACGTTGCCAAGTCCATCTTCAACACTGAAGACAATGACTTCATCACCGACACCGATGCAAATGACAAGGACTACTCCGCTTCTACCTACTGCTTCATGGCACGCGGTGCCAAGGTAAACACACGCACTACTCACTATCAAACATCTAGTGACGATGACTCTGATTGTGGTTCAAAACCTAGCTACAAAACACTTGCTAAAATTGCAACTGAACAACAGAAAGCTATGGAACATATTCAAAAACTGTTAGACAGAAGCGATGATCTGTTAGGTGCTGAAATGACTCGATCTGAATCCTTAATTGAAGACATAAAAAATCTTCACGTTAAGTATCAGGAACTTGAAAGTCGTCATGAAACTCTCTCAACAACTCATGAAAAGCTTTCCTATGATTATCTTCAAAGGAAGCAGGATCTTGAGAAATTGAGAGCGGTTCATGAAGATTTTCAAACGGAAAACGAGTCACTTCGCGCCAAACAGATCAGTCCCGCTGAGGAAGGATTTGAACCACCATGTCTTAAATGCATTGAGCGTGATAATGCTACTTCTGTTGCTGAATGTTCTACTGCTACTGCTGTTGCAATATCTTCAACTTTTGATGTGGTAACTAACCCCTCTGCTGAGGATACCACCGCTATTGCTGATGAGAATGCTAGATTGAAGACATTGCTTGAAACAGGGATGTGCAAAAGTCTTCAAGGGCATCAGACACTATGTGATGTCCTCAAAAAGCAGATTCTGAACCGAAACCCTAGGAAAGAGGGTGTTGGGTTCGTAAGGAAAATGAATGCAGATGGCTCTTACTGGAAACCTGAGCAGTACCCCAAAACCATGTGGGTTGCTGCAAAGGAACCTTCAGTAGATCCATCCAATCTAACTGGCTTCACTTGTGCTAACCCCATTATCATTGATGAATCCTTTGATGCAAACTATATACTGTTTAAGAATCAGAATGTTGAAGTGTTTGCCAGGTACATTGGTACTAACTGCAGGAATGGACCGCCTATGAAGAAGATCTGGGTTCCGAAAAGGTGTCTGGAAAATCTTCCTGTGAATGTCTTCATGACACCTCACGTGAAGAAGACAAACCTCAGACCAAAGGCTTCATACGGTCCAAAGGCTTCATACAAACAGAGGACTCACCTGAGTCGCACTAACGCAAATGTTTTGCAGGGAAACCATACTTAGGCATATGAACATGAGAGCGGTTCATCAAACCGCCATGTTCATAAGACGAAGAACTATTCTGCTTATTCTTATGAGTACTATTGTCCGCCTGCAAGACTGTTTGCTAGGGCTTAAAAGCCAAAATTCTCAGATGCTGCACTTAGACTTATTGCTTCTAAGCCACCCGTGAAGATGTGGGTGGCTAAGAAAGCTTAACTCTCTTTTGCAGGGAAAGGTCTCCAGCAGAAAACCAAAATCATCTGACGCTATTGCTGGGGACCTTAAACATCTTGTAGGGCGCAAGATCAAATGCTCAAATGGTCTTACTATGTACTTCGTACCTGAATCGCTTGCTACTCTCCCTATTAGTCCTAACCTGGATCTAAGCTTTCATAACCCACTGGTTCGTCAAATGTTTTTGCTTCACAATGCTCTTGGTGAAGCCTATCCCCCTAACTGCACTGTAGGGTACGACACCAGCGTCTTCAGAATGGATTATTGACAGTGGGTGTACAAATCACATGACTGGCAAAAGAAGTCTTCTTATGGACTCAACCTTACGTCCATCCGACAAGAGCCACATCACATTTGCTGACACTGGTAAAAGTAAGGTATTGGGTCTAGGTAGAGTTGCAATCTCAAGGGATCAACACATGGATAAAGTCATGCTTGTTGAATCCCTTGGTTTCAACTTAATGTCTGTCTCAATGCTTTGCAATCTGAACATGATTGTAATGTTTGGAAAATATCGTTGCCTTGTACTAATGGAATCTGACAAGTCTCTAGTGTTTGAAGGGTATCGAAAAGATGATTTGTACGTGGTAGATTTCTCAGCAGGGCCACAGCTTGCAGTATGTCTTCTAGCAAAGGCTTCAGAATGCTGGCTCTGGCATCGGAGGCTTGGACATGCTGGCATGAGGAACCTCCACACCCTTGCGAAGAAGAAGCATGTCATAGGCATCGAGGGCGTCAAGTTCAAGAAAGACCACTTATGCGGTGCCTGTGAAGCAGGGAAGATGACGAGGACCAAACATCCCTCAAAGACAATCATGACCACTACTCGACCCTTCGAACTGCTTCACATGGATCTTTTTGGTCCCACTCATTACTCAACTCTAACTACTACTGCTTGCCTCTATGGCTTCGTTATTGTTGATGATTATTCTAGATATACTTGGGTGCACATAATCCTTTACAAGACTGAAGTGCAGGATGTCTTCAGACGCTTCGCCAATCGAGCTATGAACAATTTTGGCGCCAAGATAAAGCACATCAGAAGTGACAATGGCACTGAATTCAAGAACACTGGCCTTGATACATATCTTGATACCTTGGGCATCACACATGAATTCTTAGCCCCGTACACACCACAGCAGAATGGCGTCGTCGAACACAAGAACAGAACACTAATTGAGATGGCCAGAACGATGCTAGATGAATACAAAACCCCAAGAAAATTCTGGCCTGAAGCCATTGATACTGCATGCCATACAATCAATCGTGTTTATCTTCACAAGCTACTGAACAAGACATCTTATGAGCTCCTTACTGGCAAGAAGCCAGATGTCAGTTACTTCAGAGTATTTAGCGCAAGGTGCTGGATCAAGGACCTACATCACACCTCAAAATTTGCACCAAAAGCACATGAGGGTTTTATGCTTGGATATGGAAAGGATTCGCACTCCTACAGAGTCTTCAATCTCTTTCATTACAAAGTGGTTGAAACAGTGGATGTGCGGTTCGATGAGACCAACGGTTCACAAAGAGAGCAGCTGCCAAATGTGCTAGATGAAGTTCCATCCAGTGAATCAATCAAGCTAATGGGAACTGGAGAAATTATACCTTCTGAAGCTCATCCTGAAGAAGAATTATCATTTCAGCACCTGATCAACATGAAGACAATGCTCAGCCTGAAGACATTCCTTCCAACAACGACAATGAACAGCAAGAGCAAAGTCTTCGCCCTGTACATCCTCGCGTTGCCAATGAAGTGCGGATTGAAAGAATAATTGATAGCATCAATGCACCTGGTCCACTCACTCGTTCAAGGGCAACTCAGCTAGCAAATTTCGGTGGGCACTTCGCATTCGTCTCAATAGCAGAACCCAAGAAAGTTGAAGAAGCCTTCATGGAACCTGAATGGATTCAAGCTATGCAAGAAGAGCTTCAACAGTTTGAGCTGAATAATGTATGGGAACTGGTTAAGCGTCCTGATCCACGGAAGCACAATATAATAGGCACCAAATGGATATACCGCAACAAGCAAGATGAGCATGGTCAAGTTGTCAGAAACAAAGCTCGTCTCGTTGCTCAAGGATATACTCAAGTGGAAGGCATTGACTTCGATGAAACATTTGCACCTGTGGCTAGACTTGAAGCCATACGCATACTGCTGGCCTATGTAAATCATCATAACATACTTCTATATCAAATGGATGTGAAGAGTGCCTTTCTCAATGGCAAGATTGAAGAAGAAGTGTATGTTGCACAACCGCCTGGCTTTGAAAATCCAAAACATCCTGACATGGTATACAAGCTCAACAAGGCACTGTATGGCCTCAAACAAGCCCCTCGGGCCTGGTATGACACACTCAAATACTTCCTGAAGAGCAAAGGCTTCATACCTGGTTCCCTAGATCCCACTCTTTTCACGAAGACATATGATGGTGAACTGTTTGTGTGCCAAATATATGTGGATGACATTATCTTCGGCTGCACCAATCAGAAGTACAGTGAAGAGTTTGGATATATGATGCAAGAGCAATATTAGATGTCCATGATGGGGGAGCTGAAGTTCTTCCTCGGTCTTCAAATACGACAACAACGCAATGGCATCTTCATATCTCAAGAGAAGTATCTCAAAGATTTCCTGAAGAAGTTTGGTATGCAAGACTGCAAAGGCTTCACAACACCAATGCCAGCCAAACATCATCTGGGTCCTGACGACAATGGTAAAGAGTTCGATCAAAAGGTATACCGCTCCATGATTGGTTCTTTACTTTATCTATGTGCATCTAGGCCAGATATTATGCTTAGTGTTTGCATGTGTGCTCGATTTCAAGCGGCACCAAAGGAGTCGCATCACTTAGCTGTGAAGCGAATTCTTCGATATTTGGCTCACACCCCAACTCTAGGATTATGGTATCCAAAGGGCTCAGAGTTTGATCTGGTTGGATTCTCGGATGCTGATTATGCTGGTGACAAAGTTGATCGCAAGTCTACATCAGGCACATGTCACTTTCTGGGACGATCACTTGTTTGTTGGTCTTTAAAGAAGCAGAACTGTGTATCTCTCTCCACTGCTGAATCTGAATACATTGCTGCTGGATCTTGCTGCGCTCAGCTTCTGTGGATGAAGCAAACACTCAAGGACTATGGCATTCATCTGAAGCAAGTGCCACTTTACTGCGACAATGAAAGCGCCATCAAAATTGCCAACAACCCAGTTCAGCACTCGAAGACAAAGCACATTGAAATTCATCATCACTTTCTCAGAGATCATGTTGTGAAGGAAGACATTGATATCATACACGTCAACACTGAAGAGCAATTGGCAGATATCTTCACCAAGCCCTTGGATGAGAAGAGGTTTTGCAAGTTACGGTGTGAGCTAAATATCCTGGAATCCTCAAATGTCCTATGATCAGGAACACATCCTAACCCTTATGCATATTGATGACTTAGATGTGCAACACACAAAGTAAAGTATATCTTCAATCAATGAAGACATACATTCTAAGTGTGAATACATTAATGTGGAATTTGACTTCGGAGTGCCACGATAATTGTGCGCCGTGTCTGGGTCTAATACTTCCTATACGGTGGGTAACGCCACCACCAAACGTTCTATTTTGAAGTGTTTCACTCATGGCGTTACCTTGCAATGTCTTCACATTTGGTTTGGCTTTGATCTCAACATATTTTCATGATCATCTTCACTATGTTGATTATAGATATATATATATATACTAGTGTTCTGTCCTCTACAGCATTCACTTATAGCTATGTTTTCGTGTTGAATCTTTTGAACTAAGTGCATGTGATCGGACCCTAACCTCTCTATGCTTTCTATCTCAAACTCTATCTCTCCAAGTCATATGCATTCTATTGAAACTGTCGAATGTCTTCTCTGTGTCCTTGTCAGCAGAAGATACAGAGACAACCATTAAGTCCGTTTTCAATGCTCATTCCTCCACATGAAATCCGGAGAAGTAGGAACGACCACCCGACAATCCAGGCGTGCGTGGGATGTGGAACAAACCCCAAAATTCCGTATAATGGCCACGTGTTCCTCAGATGCGAATCGCCAGGGGCACCTGTGTAATAGCATAGTGTCGCCCCTGTGCCTATAAATACACACTCACAGCGGTCATTATCTCTTCTTCCACCCTCGCACGAACCCTAGCGCCACCGCTAGCTCTCGACGACACCGGCGACGAAGCGCTTCGCTGCCGCAACCTCTCCGATGCCGTCTTCACGCCGACCGTGGACATCGTCCTCTCCGCCGTCGCCGTAGGTGTCCTCCGTCGCCAAGTTAGGGCACGGAAGATCGAACTGCTCAGCCTCATCTTACACTCCATCTAGCAGTTCTTAGTGTGGTAAATAAAACTTCCTCTTTTACAGCACCATTGATCCTATGGATTTGTCACTTTCTACCACAAGCAGTTTCTGTTCACACAAGCTAGATCTCTCTCTTACTGCATCTCATAACATGCCTAGTATATTCACTTGTGCTTCACAAAGTAGTTAGATTCCTCACTTGTACTGATCTGTGGATTCATACAAATCTGGAACCAACTTCTTATCTGTGAGTGAATGTCTTCGCACGATGAGGTCAATGTCTTCTAAACTGATTTATCTTCAAAATCTTCTAAGAATGCATATGAACTCTTCCCCTTCCCTCGCACCTTAATGCTGTCACAGGTACATGTCCGTGGGAGAATCCTTCGGTTCTCATAGTCTGCATTCATTTGCAGAATTCTTACAGCATCACATAAATTCTCCCGAAGCCAGTTCCTGTTGGTCCAGCAAATGAAAACCTTTGAAGCCTTTGAACGTCTTGAAGCCTTTCAGGTTAAAGTTTATGGCTTCAGAGAAAGCAGCAAGGAAGGGTGGCAGAAAGCGTCGTGGTGAGACCTCCAGAGATCTGCCAGATGAGCTCTCAAAAATGTACAAGACAGATCCTGAAGAGGATTACATTCAGTGCAAGACCCGAATCCAATGGATTCGAAGATATTGGGCAGAACAATGGTTCAAATACAGATTTGTGACCCAGGAGTATGCTGAGAAAAATGCCATCAAGAGACCGTGGGGAGACATCTTATTCAAGAATCTTCTACCCAGGTCCAGAGATGAAGCCATTGCTCAAGGCTTCTATCCATGCATGGTCCGTGGACCACAGCCTGCTGGTGCACACTCGTCGTCACTGCTATGGTGTCGTGACGACAATCTGTTCAAGCGCAACTTCCAGTTTGCTCAAAACTCTGCGAAGCAGAACAAGAAGACTTTTGGGTTAGACTTCAACCCTGGTCCCTCATCTCCAAGGGCAGATGGCACACGACATGCAGAACCCAATGTCATCGGTCCTTTCGCCAACCTTGAAGGCCTCATCACCTACATCTTGGTTCAAGGGACTGCAGTGAATGAGCCTGCAGCTGACACTGAGTCTGATGACACGCCTGCAGTGCCGAAGCCAAAGCAGTTGAAGAAGCCAAAAGCTTCAAAGCTGGCCCCTTCACCAAAAATCTCAAGGGCGAAGCCATTGACAACTGCACCTCCTGAAGGCAGTGTGCAGTCTGAAGACTTATCACGCGTCTCCAAGCCCCAGAAGGCCAAGATGCCTCTGTCTCACACTGGCAAAGAGCTAACAGCTGCTGCCATTCTGCACAACGACGACATTGATCTGTCAAGTGATGAAGATCTTGCAGATGACGCTCTTGAGCAACTCATCAAGAGCAAAGAAGAAGCAGAAATCTTCAATGATCTGCCTCTCTTTGATGTCACCATCATCCACAACTTCATTGACGAGTGGTTTGACACGCCAAACATCAGCTTTGAAGATCTGCAGCTACCCATTGGCCTCAGTGTCGCCTTCCAAGGCGCCATTGCTTCAGAACTTGCTATTGCCCAGCGCATTGTTGAACTGAAGCAGAAGATGGACTATGAAAAGGCTCAGTTCAAGAAGCATATGGCCAAGCTCAGCGTGCAAGAAGTGAAGAACTTCAAGACAATGATGCACGAGCTCAAGGAAGCCTTTGTGAAGAAGCGTGCAGAAGCTCAGGGTTCGCGTGAGCACATGAAGACTCTGGCTGACAGATGTGTGCAAGCCTATAATGAGGCTGAGAAGCGCAAGGCACTTGGGTGTCCTGGCATCGACCCCAGGATGGCCGCAAAGAAGAAGAAGAAGCTTGCTACGGCTGAACCTGATGCACCAAGGCAAGAAGCAGTTCCGATTGTCTTCCCAACTAGACTGACTGGCTCGAAGCCAAAAAGCCGGTCAACAGCTTCAGAGCTCAAGAAGACAAGGATTGCTGAGGCTGAAGCCAGGAAGAGGAAACACTCTGAAGCCTCTCCTACTGCCCCCTCCAAGAAGAAGAGGAAGACCAAGAAAGCTCGGGCTGCTTCCACAGAGCCCTTGGTAGTTGAACCCATTTCTATGGTCTATCCTGACGCAGGACGTCAACTGACAGTTCATGAGCCTGCTTCCACAGAGGCTCCTGAAGCTGAAGACATTCCAGCAGCTGATCCCATCGCTGCTGAAGACATTGGTCATCATGACAATGTAGAAGATGATGCAGTCCTTCCTCAGTTTGAAAACAGCAAACTCATCAGCATTGGTCGTCCACTGACGCCAATTGCACAGGATGCTTCATGGGCGGATCGCCCACAAGAGGAAGAAGACTATGAGGCCCAGCCCACTCCAACTCCACAGGCGTCGTCTGTGTTACGCAAGCTTCGCAAAGGTCCAAGGCCTCAAGTCTCTGCTGAAGACATTCCGGCTGCATCAGCCGCAGAAGAAGAAGTACCACAAGATCCCACTCCCCTGTTCCACCAAGAAGCAGTTCTCTAGGAGAACGTGCCTGTGACCGACCCTCCAGCTAGTCAAGTGGAGGATGAAAATCTTGAGGCTGCCACAACCAACAATGAAGCTAATGTGGAGCCCTCCCCAGCAAAATCTTCAGAAGATAGCGAAGCCACTGATCCCGCCACTTCTGTTCCTGAGTCTGCTGCCGGTCCCCAAATCAACTATCATGTTGAGCACAGGCCTCAGGTCCAGAAGCCAATCCTAAGACTGCCAAGGTTTCCAGGTCCTGCATCAGCACCTGGCTCCTTCAACATCAATGGCTTCAGGGCAGACAACACGTTCTTCAATAGCACTAGGAACCCCTACTCAAGGGAAAGGATATCATCTGATCGGTTCTGGAGCTATCCTCAGCGAAGCTATTACTCTTGCATTCTTTACAACCAAGGTCGCATCTTCCCACACAAGCGCCTTGATGTTGAAGCTATAGCTGGTCTGCCCTGTCTAGAAGAAGCGTTGGATTGCTTCAAGCAAGTGGGTCTGCTGCAGTTTGTTACTGATGAAGAGCATTGGAATGAAGAGCTACTGCTATAATTCTATGCCACACTTCACATCAAAGGGTACAGCAGAGATCCAAAGACTTGGGTCCTGGAGTGGATGACTGGCAACGTTCATCACGAAGCCAATGCATTTGACATCATTGGGCTCACTGGCTTGCCCACTCCTGGCGATCTCTTCGAGCAAGGCTGTCAGCTGCATGCTGAAGCTATTGAGAGCATCTTTCAGCGGCCAGAACCTGATATGAGTCAAATGCTCAGCATGATGAAGCCATTTCCCCAAGATGCTGCTTATCCTACAGAGTTCTTTGTTGAAGACCTTGAGTACCTGCCCAGAACCATCTATCACATCATCAGGCGAACTCTCTGGCCTATCAAAGGGCACTCTCCAAATGCCAAGCTTCAGGGTGCAATGAAGACTTTGGTCTTCTATATACTTCATGGCAAATGCTTCAATGCACAGGACTTCTTCATACGCCAACTTGCTGCATCAGGCATTGATCTGTTTGGTTTGAAGTTCTACGCCCCTTGGGTCATGCGGCTGATCAAGCTACACTCCGCCATCTCATATCAGCCCTCAGCCCGCAACCATCGGATCTTCTTGCCTGACGTGGACATGTCTACTGAAGCCATATATTCTGAGCCTTCCAAGCAACCTCTAAGTCTTCAGAATGCAGACCATTAGAGTTTTACTCAGAACGTTGAAGGCGTTGAAGCAGTTTCTCGGGTGTATCCTTTAGCTGGCACTACACGTGCACCACACCCTGCTTCCACTGAAGCCACTGACAGTGCCACTGTTCCAAGACCCAAGAAGTGCACTCGTGTTCTCAACGACCGAGAGCTTCTTGTGGCTCTACATCAGAAACATGATAGGCATCATGACTGGCTGAAGCGTCAGATGAAAAGCCTCTTGGTGGATGTTAATCGCACTCGAAATCTTGCCACCAAGAATGCTTTCGTTGCCCATGAAACCTGTCACCGCACATGGAAAGGTCTCACGATGATGTGTTCTGAAGCTGATCTTCAAGAGGATGGCTTCTCTGAGAGATTCAAGTTTGACTCCACACCTCCTCGAAGGGCTGTGCTGCTAGGAACTCCATCCCTTGAAGACTCTGAGTTCTCTTCCTCTGCTGCCACAGTGACTGCCAGAATTATTGAGGAAGAAGACAATGCTACTTCACCGCCACCTCCTTCAGCACCTCCAAGCTCTTCTGCACCGCCAAACAACACCAACAAACCTGCTACTTCACCTACTCCTCATGGGAACGAGTAGAGGCTCTATGTCTTCAAACCTTTTTGGTCATTACTGACAAAAGGGGGAGAAGCATATGAGATTGATAGTCTTCAAGCAGGTCCATATGGGCGGGTGCTTTATATTTTGCTTCGTGCTTGCAACTCTCATTTTTGCTACATTTGGTTCTTATGAGTTGTAACACTTAAACTAGATGGTCGTCTGCTACCTATTTGCCACCTTGTTTTGCGAAGATAAATTCCGCATGTGGGACGATAAATTCTGCACTTAGCTCATTCTGCAGACGTCCATTTTCCATTATGCATGTCATTATCTTCATATACTCTCACATGCATAGTGGATTGTCATCATAAGTTGAAGTGGATCTCCACAAGTACAACCTGCCATGTGCATTTGCATTCCAAAAGCAAATTAACTTATATGCACATCTTCAGGGGGAGCCCTTGCAACTTATGAAGACAATTCCGTATCCTTTACAATTTCACAGATTATATTCCCCGTTGAAAACTTCAACTAGTTTTTCATCAATCACCAAAAAGGGGGAGATTGTAAGTGCATCTAGTGCCACCTCTAGTTGGTTTTGGAGTATTGACGACAAACCTAGTTGAGGGACTAATGTGTTTGTGAGAATTGCAGGATAACACAGGTAGAAGTCCCTCATTGATTCGGTTTTACTACCAGAGATGACCCCTAAAACTGTATGAAGACATTGAAGTCAAAGGTGGTATATGAAGATATTCACATTGAAGACTATGACAAGAGAAGACACGATATGAAGCCTATGGAGCTCGAAGACTTAGATCTTTCGTAGTTCTTTTTCTTTTGTGTTGAGTCATAGGAACCACCGTACTGTTAAGTGGGGTCCAAGAGAACCAGTCGGAATGACTGAAGTGATGCCTAAACCAAAAACCTATGTCTTCGAGTGAAGACTATGAGAGTGAATCTTGTCCAGAGTCGGACAAGTCAGCTTCTTTGCTTGTAGCCCAAGTAAAGTTGCCGTGTGAGTTTGAAATCTGACCGTTGGAACACGTGTCAGTTCCTTAGTGACCCAGGGTCATTTCGGACAAATCAGGTCGGGTTGCCAAGTGGCTATAAATAGCCCACCCCTACAACCATAAACGGTTGGCTGCTCAGAGTTAGTACGGCTTTTGTCGTTTGAGAGCAACCCACCTCGAAGCCTTTGAGAGAGAATTCCTTGCGAGGATAAAGCCCTAACCACTAGAGCCAGAGAGAATTGGGCATCACTTAAGTCTTCTTGTCTGTGTGATCTGAAGACTTATTACACTTGAGGACTGTGCATCCTCCAGCCGGTTAGGCGTCGCGTTCTGAGCATCCAAGAGACATTGTGGATTGCCGGTGAACGAAGTCTGTCTGTGAAGGTTTGGGAGTCTACCTTGAAGACTTACCAGAGTGATTGGGCGAGGTCTATGTGACCTTAGCTCAAGGAGAATACGGTGAGGACTGGGTGTCCTGAGCTGCGTGTTCAGGACTGGGTGTCCGGGACTGTGTGTCCTAAGGTTTAAATACCTAGCCGCTCCAACCAGACGTACAGTTGTCACAGCAACTGGAACCGGTCCAACAAATCATTGTCTTCAACGAGTCACTGGTTTCATCTTCACTTCACTTTACTTACTGTTACTCCTTGTGAAGTCATTGTATGTTTGCTCTATCATTTGTCTTCACTAAGTGACTGTGTGTTCTGTTTGGCTTCACAATATCTTCCTACCTGATCCTTACTATCTAGCTGCTATTAGTCTTTGTGCTTTCACTTCATTGAATACTTGACTATGGTTTGCCTAGTGTAGTCTACCTTCCGCTGCATGGTAATAGGTTTAATTTTATCGTTTGTCTTCAAAACTCCCATGTTCTGAAGACTTTCATAAAAATCACCTATTCACCCCCCTCTAGTCGATATAACGCACTTTCAATCCCACCTCAGCGCGTCATGCAAGGCGGTTTCCTTGGCACGTCTTGTCAAAGTAGAGATCGTGTCCCCTTATTCCGGGATTCTCATCAATACGGGTGTGAGTAACCCAACCGCGCCATTGATTACGGCGCTTGGAGATAAGCGAGTTTTACCAGGCTGGTGGGGACACGTAGTTGCGTCCACCCATATAAGGGGATAAGGATCCACCTTTTCACCTACGCCTTCTTCCTCCTTCGCCTATCCATTCTTCCGCACTCGAGCTCCAGCGCCCAAGTCTGCACTCCCAACCTCAACCTTCTCCAGCCATGTCCGGAGCGGGAGGCAAGTGGATGGTCTCCTCCGTCACGGAGGGACATATCAAAAAGCTGAGGAAGGCCGGATACCTGTCTAATGACATCGCGTACTGGCTCCCCGAAAAGGGGTAGCTCATCCCCACCCCTAGGCCCCATGAGAGGGTGGTGTTTCTCCCCCATTTCCTCCACGGACTGGGCTTCCCTCTCCACCCATTTGTCCGGGGGCTCATGTTCTACTATGGCCTGGATTTCCACGATCTGGCCCCGAACTTTGTCCTCAACATCTCGGCGTTTATCGTCGTGTGTGAGGCCTTCCTCCGCATCCGCCCCCATTTCGGCCTATGGCTCAAGACTTTCAACGTCAAGCCGAAGGTGGTGCACGGGAAGCTAGGGAAGTATGGATGTTGCAGCATTCTTTACATACTATCCTGTTTAGGTAGATTGCTATTATGTTTGCATTGTTTGCATATGTTTGCTTCTTTAATGATTCTATTTGAGGATAGGACTATTAAATATGCAGAGGCATTTAGTATGCAATGTTGAATAATAATTTTAGTGATTTGCTACAGTATAGTATGATAAGGTTTTTGCAATGGTTTATACTAACTTATCTCACGAGTCCTTGTTGAGTTTTGTGTGGATGAAGCTTTTGAGATTTATGGAGACCGTGATATGAGAGGAATTAAGGAGACACAAAAGCTCAAGCTTGGGGATGCCCAAGTCACCCCAAGATAATATTTCAAGAAGTCTCAAGCGTCTAAGCTTGGGGATGCCCCGGTTGGCATCCCACCTTTCTTCTTCAACAACTATCGGTTAGTATCGGTTGATCCTAAGTTTTTGCTTCTTCACATGATGTTTTTCATTCTTAGAATGTCATTTTATTTTGCTTTGCTTGCTGTTTGAATAAAATACCAAGATCTGAAATTCTTAAATGTTAGAGAGTCTTCACATAATTGCATAATTATTCGACTACTCATTGATCTCCACTTATATCTTTCGGAGTAGTTTGTCATTTGCTCTAGTGCTTCACTTATATCTTTTAGAGCATGGTCGTAGTTTTATTTTGAAGAAATAGATGAACTCTCATGCTTCACTTAGATTATTTTGACAGTCTTAAATAGCATGGTAATTTGCTTAAAATCCTAATATGCTAGGTATTCAAGAATAATAAAATTCTCTTATGAGTGTGTTGAATACTAAGAGAAGTTTGATACTTGATAATTGTTTTGAGATATGGAGATGGTGATATTAGAGTCATGCTAGTTGAGTAGTTGTGAATTTGAGAGATACTTGTGTTGAAGTTTGTGATTCCCGTAGCATGCACGTATGGTGAACCGTTATGTGATGAAGTCGGAGCATGATTTATTTATTGATTGTCTTCCTTATGAGTGGCGGTCGGGGACGAGCGATGGTCTTTTCCTACCAATCTATCCCCCTAGGAGCATGCGCGTAGTACTTTGTTTCGATAACTAATAGATTTTTGCAATAAGTATGTGAGTTATTTATGACTAATGTTGAGTCTATGGATTATACACACTCTCACCCTTCCACCATTACTAGCCTCTCTAGTACCGCGCAACTTTCGCCGGTACCATAAACCCACCATATACCTTACTCAAAACAGCCACCATACCTACCTATTATGGCATTTCCATAGCCATTCCGAGATATATTGCCATGCAACTTTTCACCATTCCGTTCATCATGACACATTCATCATTGTCATATTGCTTAGCATGATCATGTAGTTGACATAGTATTTGTGACAAAGCCACTGTTCATGATTCTTTCATACTTGTCACTCTTGATTCCTTGCATATCCCGGTACACTGCCGGAGGCATTCATATGGAGTCATACTTTGTTCTAGTATCGAGTTGTATCATTGAGTTGTAAATAAATAGAAGTGTGATGATCATCATTCCATAGAGCATTGTCCCAAAAAAAAGAGAAAGGCCAAATAAAAAAAGGCCAAAAAAAGAAAGGCCAAAAAAAAGAAAGGCCAAATAAATAAATAAATAAAAAGGGGCAATGCTACTATCCTTTTTTCCACACTTGTGCTTCAAAGTAGCAGCATGATATAGCGAGTCTCATATATTGTGCTTCAAAGTAGCACCATGTTCTTCATATAGAGAGTCTCATATGTTGTCATTTTCATATACTAGTGGGGATTTTACATTATAGAACTTGGCTTGTATATTCCAATGATGGGCTTCCTCAAAATGCCCTAGGTCTTCGTGAGCAAGCGAGTTGGATGCACACCCACTAGTTTCTTTTGTTGAGCTTTCATACATTTATAGCTCTAGTGCATCTGTTGCATTGCAATCCCTACTCACTCACATTGATATCTATTGATGGGCATCTCCATAGCCTGTTGATACGCCTAGTCGATGTGAGACTATCTTCTCCCTTTTTGTCTTCTCCACAACCACCATTCTATTCCACCTATAGTGCTATGTCCATGGCTCACGCTCATGTATTGTGTGAAGATTGAAAAAGTTTGAGAACATCAAAAGTATGAAACAATTGCTTGGCTTGTCATCGGGGTTGTGCATGATTAAATATGTTGTGTGGTGAAGATGGAGCATAGCCAGACTATATGATTTTGTAGGGATAACTTTCTTTGGCCATGTTATTTTGAGAAGACATAATTGCTTTGTTAGTATGCTTGAAGTATTATTATTTTTATGTCAATATGAACTTTTGTCTTGAATCTTTCGGATCTGAATATTCATATCACAAGTAAGAATAATTACATTGAAATTATGCCAACTATCATTCCACATCAAAAATTATCTTTTTAGCATTTACCTACTCGAGGACGAGCAGGAATTAAGCTTGGGGATGCTTGATGCGTCTCCAACGTATCTATAATTTTTGATTGCTCCATGCTATATTATCTACTGTTTTAGACAATATTGGGCTTTATTATCCACTTTTATATTATTTTTGGGACTAACCTATTAACTGGAAGCCCAGCCCAGATTTGTTGTTTTATGCCTATTTCAGTGTTTTGAAGAAAAGGAATATCAGACGGAGTCGAAACGGAAAGAAATCAACTGGAGAAGTTATTTTTGGAAGGAAACACACCTGATGGACTTAGACCCCACGTCAGAAGATACGAGAGCTGCCCACGAGGGTGGGGGCGCGCCCACCCCCCTAGGGCGCGCCCCCCTGTCTCGTGGGGCCCTCGTGGCTCCCCTGACGTGCTTCTCCTGCCCATATATACCCACGTGACCTAAAACTTCCAGAACGGAACATAGATCGGGAGTTCCGCCGCCAGAAGCCTCCGTAACCACCAAAAACCAATCGGGACCCTGTTCCGGCACCCTGCTGGAGGGGGGAACCCTCACCGGTGGCCATCTTCATCATCCTGGTGCTCTCCATGACGAGGAGGGAGTAGTTCTCCCTCGGGGCTGAGGGTATGTACCAGTAGCTATGTGTTTGATCTCTCTCTCTCTCTCGTGTTCTTGAGATGATACGATCTTGATGTATCGCGAGCTTTGCTATTATATTTGGATCCTATGATGTTTCTTCCCCCCTCTACTCTCTTGTAATGGATTGAGTTTCCCCTTTGGAGTTATCTTATCTGATTGAGTCTTTAAAGATTTGAGAACACTTGATGTATGTATTGCCGTGGATATCTGTGGTGACAATGGGATACCACGTGCCACTTGATGTATATTTTGGTGACCAACTTGCGGGTTCCGCCCATGAACCTATGCATAGGGGTTGGCACACGTTTTCGTCATGATTCTTCGGTAGAAACTTTGGAGCACTCTTTGAGGTTCTATGTGTTGGTTGAATAGATGAATTGAGATTGTGTGATGCATATCGTATAATCATGCCCACGGATACTTGAGGTGACAATGGAGTATCTAGGTGACATTAGGGTTTTGGTTGATTTGTGTCTTAAGGTGTTATTCTAGTACGAACTCTAGGGCTGTTTGTGACAATTATAGGAATAGCCCAACGGATTGATTGGAAAGAATAACTTTGAGGTGGTTTCGTACCCTACCATAATCTCTTCGTTCGTTCTCCGCTATTAGTGACTTTGGAGTGACTCTTTGTTGCATGTTGAGGGATAGTTATGTGATCCAATTATGTTAGTATCGTTGAGGGAACTTACACTAGCGAAAGTATGAACCCTAGGCCTTGTTTACCATCATTGCAATACCGTTTACGCTCACTTTTATCATTCGTTACCTTGCTGTTTTTATAATTTCAGATTACAAAAACCATTATCTACTATCCATATACCACTTGTATCACCATCTCTTCACCGAACTAGTGCACCTATAAAATTTATCATTGTATTGGGTGTGTTGGAGACACAAGAGACTCTTTGTTATTTGGTTGCAGGGTTGCTCGAGAGAGACCATCTTCATCCTACGCCTCCTACAGATTGATAAACCTTAGGTCATCCACTTGAGGGAAATTTTCTACTATCCTACAAACCTCTGCACTTGGAGGCCCAACAACGTCTACAAGAAGAAGGTTGTGTAGTAGACATCATGCACGCGCTACTGCTAAGGGTTAGCTGTAGCACCTTATTAGTAGCGTCGGTCCCCGCGCTACTGATATACCTAGAACCCACGCTGCAGCTAGCCTTTTCCCTAGTAGTGTCACGTAATAATGAGTAGGGGTGTACATGCTCTAGAGTCTCAGGAGTGCCGCCCTCAGGCCTCGGGGGCACCCTCCCACGCCTAGTGGCAGCACTTAGCTCCACGCTGGTGAGAAGACAAGAAGACTAGACTAGGTGCCGGACGCGGCTTTTCATTTGCTTTCTGCAGTTGGTTGCCCCCTCTTTTAAGTGAGAATTTGCTTTCTGGTGTTCCTTGCTGACCTAGTTCCATTGTCCTTGTTGCCTCCTTTTCTGCCCTCGGTTCCTCGTTTTTGACCCGTCCTCTCCCTCGCGTGACTCGCGAGGGGGCTGGACAGGCGCCCTCGTGAGCGTTTTCATTTTCTTGTCTTTCGCAAGGCACCCTTGCTCGAGCTTGCAAGCTAGCGCTTCCCTCTCAATCCGTGCCCCAGGGTACCGCGATGCGAAGCACTGGGTTACGGCCGGCAGTGCCTACGACCAGGGTCCGGAAGAATAAGGATTTCCTAACGATTTTTTGCAGTTCTCAGGCGCCTTCCGAGCATAGGAGGCCTCGTCAGGCACTAGGGAACACGCGTCTCGCGAGGCGAAGCCTACTTCAGGCGCACCGAGCTAAGTCATTCTATGCACATACATAAAACATGACGCTGCAACACAACACATGAATGATAAACATAGCACAACCGCTTAGAAATCATAATTGTTGCACGCCCTAGCAGGGCCCCATACTTGTCTCTCTCTAATGCAGGAAGGAAAGGAAGAACGAAACAAAAGCGGGACGTGCTCCCGCGGCAGGTCGCGAGGACGAGACCGTGGCGCTCTCCTGGGTTTAGCCAGACCCCTCCTCGCGCTTCACCGGAGCGCGGCGATGGGACGACCCGCTGCCACCTTCGAAGTGGGAGTGGCGGCGTGGCGGATGGTCGTAGCCGCCACTGCTGGAGCTGCTATCGGAAGAGGAGCCGCCGTAGCTGGACGATCCATGGCCAGCGCCGAGGACGAAGCCGCCCTCCTCCTCGTCACGACCATCGCCAAGGCCGAGCACCTCATCGCCGCCGTTGTCCTCGGGGCAGCACCCGACCCAGCGACCATCTTCCCCAAATACCCTCATGAAGAGAGTCGCGTCACCGTCGTACCTGAAGTGGAGGGCACTACGCCTGCCCAGTCCGCGCGCGCGGGCGAACGTCTGCCAGCCGCGAGCCAGGACCACATTGCCCGCGGCGGAGACCTCGAACGCGACCCAGGAAGCCTTGCCGCAGCAGCCGTCCGCCTTCAGCCAAAGACCGCCTGCACCAGCGGCAGGCAGCTCGCCGACAAAGAAGCGCGGGAGCTGAAGCCAAGTGTCGGTCGGGTTCTCCGACCACACGATGAACTCCGGCATCACCTCCGCCGAATGGAAGCGCGGCCGAGGGGGTCGCGCAACCATGACACGCCTCACCTCATCAACAGGACTACCACGACCTGGGCGGCTGCCGCCACGAGAAGAGGCACCGCCGCGGCCGCGAGGGGCCGCGGTGGGGGTCGCAGTGTGCTTGCGGGGATGGCCGCACCCCCTCTTGGGCGGCGGCGAGCCTTCCCCTTCTCCGCAACCGAGATCCTCTTCACAGGCGCCATGGGTGTCGCTGCCGGTAGTGGAGCAAGGAAGAAGAAGAAGCGGGAGAAGCAAGGAAGAGACGGGTGACGGGGGCTCCGCCCCCCACTTCCCATTTATAGTCAAGGAGAGGCCAACCGCCGGCCTCCACGATCTAAGGTAATAATGATCTTTTTTCTGCATGCAGTAAGGACCCGCTAAGTCGGGCAGTTGCCGAGGCAGCATGGGGAAGCGGAGACGCCCACGTCCAATCAGTCGCCATGCACCAACCGTGGCCGCATGCTGATGGGGCCCGTGGCGCCCGCGCTTGACCTTTGGCTTCGCCTCGAAGCCAAGCACGAGCGCGCCTTGGGACCGGGGGCTACTGTCGGCATTCTGGGAACGGGGGTCCCCAGACTTGCCTGCCTACGGCCCACAGCCTGGCTCCACCAGCGGCCCCGTATGGCTCATCTTCACCAGCAAACATTCAAGACCCTCGCGAGGGGCCAAGCCTCGCGAGGCGGACGACGCAAGACCTCCTCAGGGGCGGCCTCACCAGGCTGGCTCGCGAGGGGCGGAGAGATCAAGGCGAGGGGCACCTCGCGAGGCTTCTGTAACGCATGCCATGATGACCGGAGCCAGGCGGGCGCCAGCGCGCGCAGTCTCCTCATTTCCTCTTTGGTGCTAAAGGGGCAAGCGCAGACGAGGAGTCCTAAGGCATCAGGCAAAGGTTTCCATATTGGTGCAACAAGACTAAGACCAGCAGGATGGCAGGACGGAGGTCACCGTGGAGCCCAAGACAGCGTCACCACCAGAGCCTTTGGCAGGCAAAGACTATTTTTGCCAGGATATCTTATACTAGTTGTCTCCCTTCGAATTTAGCCGTTGTGGGATCCCTTCCCACTCAATATTTGGGAAGAGGATCAGGGCCTCTATAAATAGGACTAGCCACCACCATAGGAAGGCATCTGATTCGGACCTAGATCAAATCCATATCACCCCAACCACTCAAGTTCATCAAGCACAAGAACACCTCTCCTTGCGAGGTTGTTCTTCCCTTGTAACTGTCCATCCTCAACCCAAGAGGCAATCCACCACACCACACTGGAGTAGGGTATTACACCACAATGGTGGCCCGAATCAGTATAAATCTTGTGTCTCATGTTCTTTGGGTTCGTCGAGCTAGGCCGTGAGATCATAGAGTGTGCAAGCTAGAAAGGGGGAGAGATCTTTGTGCGCACCCCAATGTTCGAACCTCAAGGGTTTTGCCGGAATCCGAAATCCGACAAGAGTCAATCCAATGAACAGATAGCTCGACTTCTGAGAGAAGAGGAGCTCAAATGTACTAGCATTCAAACTCTCATTTTTATTCTCGAAGGGGATTCGAATACTAGATACTTCCATGAGGTAGCTAATGACAGACATCCTGAGGAATGGTTACCTTCGGCCACTGGGCCACAAGTGTACGTCCAAGGGATGACAAAAGTTGCTGATTTTTTGAAATCGGATGGTACTACGTGGGATACTGCAAAGGTGGATAGTATGTTCACTGAGTCCGATGTGGCCGATATAAAGAAAATCTCTATAGGGGGGAGGGGGGCTGTGATGATTTTTTAGCATGGAATTACACTAAGAATGGAACCTTCAATGTTCGATCTGCATATCATCTCAGGGTGTCAATGAAGAAATGTGCATTGAGCCAGCTTGAGCCCTTAAGTTCTATTGACCGCCATAAAGGATATCTAGATCTTTGAGACACTAATGCTCCAGGTAAAGCGAAAATTCATATGTGGAGGCTAGTTAGAAATGGTCTTGCTGTTGGGTCTGAACTCCGTCGGTGCCAAATTGAACCTGTGGTTTTCTGTGTGGCGTGTGGGAGAGAGGAGACCATTATGCACAGGTTTTGGTCTTGTCCACATGCTCAACTTTTTTGGAAATTTCTTCTAACAGAGAAGGGCATTAATGTTACTGCCGCTCTGACGCCGATGGATGATCATGGAGCACTGGCTCGATGGATG
This sequence comes from Triticum urartu, assembly GCF_003073215.2. Classification (NCBI taxonomy): domain Eukaryota; kingdom Viridiplantae; phylum Streptophyta; class Magnoliopsida; order Poales; family Poaceae; genus Triticum; species Triticum urartu. The sequence continues at coordinate 417,540,381 of NC_053023.1, forward strand.
CTTTCCTGGTTAGCTGTCGCAACTGAGGAAGAGAAGGAAGCCATGATCCATGTAGTATATGCCTTATGGCTGGCTAGAAATGATGCGAGGGACGGGAAGGATTGCCTCGCCACAAGAAATTACATAAACTATGTGCATTTTTATGCAAGAATGGAAGAATGTGCATCAAATGAAGGAGCGGACGGTGATGGCGAAACAAGTATAGAGATGGGAGGCCCTAGCTGAGGGCTGGGTCATGTTCAATGCCAATGGTGCTACTAGTAGAGCTGGAGATAAAGGAGGTGGAGGCGTTGTTGCAAGAGATCACAATGGAGCGTTCCTTGTCGGGGCCTGTCATTTCCTCCCGAGCATTATGGATCCGGAGTTGTTGAAGGTTCTGGTCTGCCGACGCGTGGTGCAGCTGGCTATTCGGATGAACATTGAGAAGCTTCATGTAGAGCTCGATAGCAAGGTGGTTGTCAACAAGACCAATCACGAAGGGATGGACTACTCTATTGTCGGCCCATGGATCAAGGAGATAAAGCAGCTTTTGCAGTCTAGGTCTGATTTTTAAAGTTTTTTGGATGAGTTGTTCGGCCAATGTTGTTGCCCATAAGTTTGCTAAGTTAGATGTGAATGATGAACTTTATAAAATGTGGTGGGGATGCCCCCTGACTGTGTGTTGGATGTTATCTCACATGACATTCTGAACCTTGTTGGTTAAATAGAAGCAACTCTGCCCTGATCACATGACATTCCGAGCTTTGATGTTATCTCTCACGATCGCCATACTATGCCCTGATCATGGATATTAAGAAGGCAATGCTTGCCTTCCCTTCGTGCAGCGTGAGTTGGGTTAGTCGCAGCGGCAACTCCCTCGCTCATAGGCTAGCAGCAGAAGTGAAACGTACTGGAGATCAACATATGGTCGCGAGAGTCCCTTGTTGAGTATAATGTTTATTAAAAAAATTGAGATAGATTAGGATTTGTTTTGACTTGTCTTATACTTTAAGTAGATGATTGTACTTTTATATATATGCCCATAAGGTTCAAGCAATATAACGAATTATTTCATCAATTCTCTCTCTCCTTCTAACATGGTATCTATCACAAGTCGATCCTAAACCCTAGCAGCCGGCGCTTCCGCATCCGCACGCTGCCACCGGGGCGGTCGGCCTTCATGACCATCGTCGGGGGCCGCACCGCCCGTACCTAGGGTTCGTCCGCTGACCGTGTTGACCGGCTGCTCTAGAAAGTCTTTTTCCCGAGCCCTTGCTTCGGATTTTTTCGCTCTCTCGCCGGTTGTTTTGATCGGCGTTTTTCTTTTTGGTTTTCCGATCTAATCATGATCGCTTTGCGTCGCCCGCTGCCGTCGTTGACCCTCGTGCGCCTCTACCCCGATCCTGGCGCGATCAGCCAGCCTCTCCTCCGACCCGACGGTCACGCGCGCCGAGGCGGCCCGTCCGGCCAGCCGTCGTCCGCGCGTCGGTCCGCCCGTTGCCCTGTGCCGGCCGTCACCGCCCTGCTCCGACCGGGACACCTGCATCGCCCCGACCCGGCGGCCTCGCGCCATGCGACGGTTAATCATAGTCGTCGCTCGCGCGCCGGCCCGCCCATCGATCCACGTCACTCGCCTCCGCCGCGTCTACACAGCGGCCCGGTGGTCTACCTCGCCGGCCTCGTTCTCGGCTGCGTCGGGACGGCTACGTCAGGCTCGTCGGCTGCCTCAACTCGGACGCCACTGCTCCGTTGGTCGTTCGGGCCTCGCTGCCCAGGCGCCGGCGCTGCTTTGGCAGCCTGGGTGCCGGTGCTGACAAGCTCGTCCGCGACGCCCCACGGCGTCCGTCGTCGCCGGCTTCATCTCGGACTCCGCCGTCACCATGCCTCCACCGCGCGGCGTCCCCGACCTCGCGCGTGATCGGCTTGATCACCCGCTCGCCGCCGCGATCCGCCTCATCTACGCCGCGCGACCGACCTGGCCCGTCGGCTATGCGCGCCTCCGCAGGTCCTGTGAAGATCGTCCCCGAGTTCAGCGCGCCTCTTCACCGATCGAGCATCAGGCTGCCGTTGCGTCGCCCCGTCGGGCTGCAGCGCAGCTGCCCCGTGGTTCTCCTTGCGGCTGCATCGACTCGTGCGTCGCCGCTGCGTCGCCCATTCGGGCCGTAGTGCCGCGATACGCGGTCCCCGCCGCCGTCCCGAGGCCGTCCCTGCGGCTGCACTGACTCGCGCACCGCCGTTGCGTCGCCCCTTCGGGCCGCAGTGTCGCGGCGCGCGGTCCCCACCGCCGCCCCGCGGTCTTCCCGCCGTCGCCCCGACCCGCCTGCCGCCGCTGTGCCGCCCCTTCGGGCCGTAGCGCCGCGGCCTGCGGTCAGCTCCGTCGTCACCGCGCGTCGACCTCCCGTGGTATGCGTCGACCTCCCGTGGTATGCGTCGACCTCCTGTGGTATCCGTCGTCAAGTCCTACTTCGAGCACCGCCGCCGCACTTCTAACCTAGCCGCCGCCACTCTTCTTTGGCCGCCGCCGTGGCTACCTCCGTAGCTGCCGCCGCCGCCCGTCCACCATGTTCGTCTTCGTCCAGCACCAGCCCGTCGCCAGCGTCGCCGTCATTTACCCGACCACTTCGTCTACTTCGACCACCGTTGGTGACATCGGCACCGCGCCGATGGACGCCGCAATCGTCGTCAAGTTCTTCTCTGCTGGCCCCTCTGACTTCTCCGACATGGCGTACAGCTCGTGCAGGTCCCTCGTCTATGCATGCCCGGTGCTGGCAACACCGATGCGTGCCTTCATCCACGACGTGTCCCCAGGCCTGGCAAGCCTGGTCGGCGCTTCGTCAACTTCATCTTCGTCCGTCTACACATGCCCGGTACTGGCAACACCAGTGCATTCCTTTGTCCACGATGTGTTCGAGGGCTTGGCAAACCCGCCGTGACGCGTCATCAACAACATTTTCTTCCCGGCGCACCCCTACTTCGACACCACTGCGCCCATGCTAACTCAGCGCCCTCTTGCGCCCGCGGCTCCACGGCGACCTCGACACCGGCCACCCGAACTCGACATCGACCACGGCATTCTTCGCACGGCTACCTCGACCACGGCTCCACCACCCAAGCTCTCGGCTACATCGACAAACGGCACAAAGGGCTACCGGCTTTCTTGAGCAACCTCGTCGGTTGCCACTCCAGTCACGACTCCGCGATGCGTCGACCGTTACGACTGTGAGGGGTGTCCGTCGGCTTGCCTTCGGATTTTTCTCCAGTCTCATCGTCTGCGTCGCTACCATTGTGACTGCGGGGGGATATTGAGTATAATGTTTATTAGGAAAGACGAGATAGACTAGGATTTATTCTGACTTGTCTTGTACTCCAAATAGATGATTATACTCCTATATATATGCCCATGAGGCTCAAGCAATACAACGAATTATTTCATCAATCCTCTCTCTTCTTCTAACATCCCTGATCCTGATTGTAGTGATGCAGTCTGAGTGCACTAGCCCCCTTTTGAGTAGTTTCTCTTACTACTTAATTCTCAAAAAAAAAAATAGACGTAACTTTTCCCTAAAAAAATCTCTTTTCTGGCGATTTCAGCCGAAGCAAGTTTTCAGATCACGGTGCACAATAACGGTTGTAATCGTGGGCTTGTGATTTGCGGTTTATTAATCGGAGGCTGTACTCAAACTCAAGTTCAAACCGCGCTATTATCTTACCGTTGTGAGAGGCTGGTTAGATGTGAGGATCGAGAGACCCGAAAGACACATGCATGACGGGGTAACTACTCCCACCTATAAACGCCCATTAATTAACAACACCATAAGCTAAGCAAACACCAACGGCACAATTTTCTCATTGCACTACTCGATCGACATAGACAGGAATCTTCCCTTCCTCACAACAACCACCTCACGGAGTTGACGCTTGACACCAAGGCAATGCGATGCAATGAAGCACCATGTGCAAATCCATCATTTCCGCCACTGATTTTGGTTCTTATATATACATAAATTCCACGGTGATTAAAGGCTTGACTTTACACCTGTAGTCCTTGTTCAACTGTTTCTTATAGAAACATAGTAAGCCTTAGAGCAACTTCAACGCAGAGATCCAAATGGATATAGATTTTGTCATTTTTTATACGTTTGGGCCTCCTGCCCGTCAAGCGGACATGAGGCGGACACGACCGGCACCCAACGCTAGAACGCAAAAACGGACAAAGCGGACAAGAGCTACCCAGATGCCCCATCTTCTCCTTGCCGGCCGGCACCTCCTCCCGCCGCCCCTCCTCTCTCAGCGAGCTACCGTGCCGGGAACATCTTTCTCCTTCCCCACGGCTCCCACTCGCGCTAGCAGCCCGCAGATCCGCGCTCGCACCCTCCGCGTGCATGCCAGCATTTGGCTCACCGGACCCCCTCGTCATCGGCGCGTCTCCTCCAGCGGCGGCGGTCAGCGCCGCCACCTCCAGCTCCCCATGTGCACTTCCCCTCCTCCTCCCATCACGTGCAGGAACCAGCGCCAGGCCCAGCCGCTCGTCCCACCGCGACCGCGGCGGCACCTGCTCACGCCGCTGCTGCTTCTTCCACTTTAGCATCCAAAGAGACAAGGGCAGCCCGATGCTGCTCGCGCTCTGCTCCAGGCTCGCTGTCCACCCGCACCCCCTCGTCCGCACACCCGCCTACGTTGCCAGTTCCTCGATCCTCCTCAAGAACTCCATGTCCCCGATGCCGTCGGGCCACCTCCTGCTGGCGCCAGGCCTCCTCCTCGCACCGTCATGCCCCCCTCAGATCCCCATCACGGCGAGTGCGGGTGGGTGGCGCCGCAGTTCCTCGACGAGCGCCAAGAGGAGTAGCAGGAAGTGGCGGTGGGCAGCGAGAGCGGCGGCGGAGATCTCCCAGTGGCCTCCCCAGTGGCCTCTCCTCCTCGCGGTGGTTGTGGAGGCTAACGCCAGCTCGTGCGCGGTCCCTGCTAGGTGGGACCAGAGGCGGACACGAGCGGACGACATCGGTCGAGCAGAGCGTCCGCTTCGGACCCATTTGTTTCCAGATTTGGACCAAGTTTGGGTCAGGGGGGACAATAAACGGATAGCAGACGGACACGCGCGTCCATTTCGCCCTGTTGGGCCAAGTTTTGTGTCCAGATGATCCAAACGGACAAAATGGGTCTCTGCATTGGAGTTGCTCTTAGGGACGCACACATGCACATCTTACCCGTATGAGCCTCTCTGAGAGACCGAGTCAATAGATTTGGAGAGTGACAAAGTCGTCACAGGCATATATTAATCGACGCGCATGTCATACCACTAAAAGAATAGGCATGAAAGTCTAAAATAAGTCCGAAAAATATACAAGCACCCGTGCCAAGTCTAGGGTTGTTTCCACCACAAGGTACATAAACATTTAAGCATGCTTAGTTCACTCAGTGTTGTTTTTAACGCAATAGTGTGATCAGAGGGTTTCACATTTATTGGGTGTTTTTTTAACATCAGTACAAATACAAGCCCTCATATATACACGCATACACTCACCTTTATGAATGCACACATGCACACCCTATCCCTATGAGCACCTTCGAAAGACTAAGCCGGCATATCATCTTGAAATTTTACTAAGTCACCGTAGGTGCCTCGTAGTCGACGGAAACATCTCCTTTCACTGAATGCATATCACCGAAAATCCTGAAATAAATTCAGGATAAATGCGAGCACCAGAATTTGAACCCTGGTGGATAGGGGATATCACTGTCCGCCTAACCATCCAATCACAGATTGCTTTGCATTCAGTGGCTATAGTAAAGAAGGCAAAATCCCGGAGTCCATATGAAAATGAATTTTCTAGAGCCACGTAAAATAGTCTCATGTCTACAGGAAATAAAAAGTAAGAATTGAACCTATAAATAAATATTCAATACAATTTCTTTTTTTGCCGAGGAATACGGTACACAACTACAAGGTGTGCGATATTCCGCTTAAGCTTGTTGTCTTTGTTGACAGTCACTGGTATTTTCCCGCAAAAAAAAAGACAGTCACTGGTATAAGATTTTTATACAGTGGCTATGGGAGAAAAGGAAATTATAAAGCTATGCGAAATACCCTATATTTGTAGTATATATTGCTCGCTTGTTTGTTTTTGTCATAAACTTCAGCCACTTTCCTAATCATTTGGAGATAAAACAGATTTATGTTTGAATCAATCCGTACAAGATTAAATGAATGTAAAATTATAACCTAGACTACAAAATGCAGTAAAGTTAAGCTGAAATCAACACTTAAATTATATTGCAAGTTAAGATCTGGTATTGTGTAAATTCAGGTGACTAAGGCATAAAACTATTTTAGGTGGGCAACCGAAAATGAAGAACAGAAGTAATTACAGATGTGTGAGAGGTTGCAAACGTCCAAGAAATTTGGAATAACATAATTTGGGCGTGGAAGCCATGAAACACGTCAAGTAGGTAGGGTGCTCAACTTTTGTCACTCCCGCATAACGTGGGAACCTGTAAACAAACATCCCCAACTAACAAAGAGCAGGGGACTAAAATATGCAGTTGTTGAGCACGACTGTGCAGTGTGCACATGGCCATGGTGCTAAGCATTTTCTTTTCTGCGAGCAAACAAGGAAGCTGCAGCAATGCAGGCATAATAATGGAGAGTTGTTGAAGCTCGATAGCTAGCTAGCTGCAAGCTGGGGGTCAAAGGAGTTGCCGCGTCCGGCCACCAACCCCTTCCCAGTTCACCCCGCCGCGGGCGGCCGTCAACCATGTCAGGCATGACGACGTACGGCCTGCAGCTCCATCTATATAAGCAGCAGCTCGCCAGCTAGCTAGCTCCACAATCGTCCCAGATCTCAAGCTCTCAACTCACCTCACCTCGCATCTCAAACAGTCTTCTCTTTTCGGTTGGCATAATTGCTAGAAGCAGGGTTCTATCCATGGCAATGGTGGTGAAGGCCGTCCTCGTTGCCGTCGTGGCCGTGGCAGCGCTTGCGCAGCTCACCGTGGCAGTGGATCACCAGGTGGGCGGCAGCGGCGCGACCTGGGCCACCAGCGGCGGCTACGACTCGTGGTCGGGGAAGCAGAAGTTCTCTCCGGGAGACAGCCTCGGTACGTATTTAAGCTCACTCCCCTACTCGACCTAGCTCTTGACGGCTAGGATTATATCAAGAACCGACCTGACAAACTTGTTATGGTCCATGGTTGCAGTATTTTCGTACTCGCCGGCGCACGACGTCGTGGAGGTGAGCAAGGCCGACTACGACGCCTGCACGGCCAGCAAAGTCGTCGCCAGATACACCGGCGGCAAGACCACCGTCAAGCTCACCACTGCCGGAAAGCGCTACTTCATCTGCAGCATCACCGGCCACTGCGACGCCGGCATGAAGCTCCAGGTGAACGTCGCCGCCGCGACCGCCGCCCCCACCAAGCCCAGGGGCCAGAGGAGCGTCGCCCCTGTCGCCGCCCCGGCGCCGGCACCGGAGGGGTCGGCCACCGACGAGCAGCTGCCGACAGTGTCGTCGCCTACGGGAACACCGACGCCCAGTTCACCGTCCGGCTCGGGCGCCGCTAGCATCGGTGCGAGCGCTGCGGTGGCGCTCGCCATGGGCATGGCCGTGGCGTTGGCCATTTGAGAGGGATCTGGCCGATCCATGTGTACCAAGGCTTAGTTTTGGAGTGCTCAAGTCTTAATCACGTCGATACATTTGCGGATTTGTTCTTGTTATTCTTGGCTGGCAGTGGCATGCACATTGCCTTCCCTGCATGTTCCTTCCTTCCTACTAGTACAGTGCTATCAGGGTTCAGTGTACTACTGTGCGATTTATTTGTTGTATTTGTCTGTCGGAGAATAAATACAATTCACATTCTTTAGTATCGTCTGTCTGCGTTATATATCTTGTAGTATATCTTCAGTATATTTGTGACAATCCATATATCTTCAGTGTCCTGTTGGTTGGCTTCGTTGGTTGGACTAGTAACGTGTCTCTGTTCAGCAGATACAACAACAGAAACCAGAGCAGAATGCTTCTTTCTTTTGTGCTTTTTTTTTTGGTGCAACCGGCAGGAACATTGCATATTCGTTAAGTGAGAAGCAGAGAGAGAAGAAATATATGTACAAAGAGTTGATGCGTATTTTAGGGGAACACACCTAAACCCCGCTAAAAACAAGTACAATAGCGGGCTATGACATTTTTGACCATGTGAAAGAGAGAGACAAAGAAAAAGTAAAAAGTGCGCTCTCATGCAAGAGGGAGTCTCTACACGTGCTTCTAGGTAAAAACGTTTAGTAAAAAGAAAAGGTTAGAGAAAAAGTGGAAAAAAGTTGTGACTTACACCCAACCTTATAGGCAACTCTATTGTATGAGTAACTAATAATGCTAACTCTTGATAACATGTCATGTCTACATAGCCAGCAACTAGCTATATTATTAACCATACTCTAGAGAACAGAAGTATTACTGAGGTGTTGCCGCAACGGCCAGGTCTGGGGCACTTTGAAAGTCTGCTCCCACTGTTTGATGTCCTCAATGTTGTGATTAATTAGCACGTGTAATTAGAGGGAAATCTACCCTTGCCCAAACCTTCATGTGGCTGCCTTGCGCAACCGACGCATCTCTCTCTAGTGTAGCGTCCGTTCGGATCATACATATTGTTTCTGTAACTATGAATCAATAGAAGTTTCCATTTACTTTAAACACTCGAAAGCCAAGGGGGCACCTCAATATATGTAAGACGTGAGCCGATGAAAATCTTTCCGCTCCTCTCTTTGGAGGTGTTCCATGCGGCATACAGCAGCAGCTCGCTCCTTTGGCGAATGGAGTTGTTTGATGCCCCTCTTAGTGAAGGAAATATGCCCTAGAGGAAATAGTAAAGTTATTATTTATTTCCTTAGATCATGATAAATGTTTATTATTCATGCTAGAATTGTATTAACCGGAAACTTAATACATGTATGAATACATAGACAAACAGAGTGTCACTAGTATGCCTCTACTTGACTAGCTCGTTGATCAAAGATGGTTATGTTTCCTAACCATAGACATGAGTTGTCATTTGATTAACGGGATCACATCATTAGGAGAATGACGTGATTGACTTGACCCATTCCGTTAGCTTAGCACTTGATCGTTTAGTTCGTTGCTATTGCTTTCTTCATGATTTATACATGTTCCTATGACTATGAAATTATGCAACTCCCGTTTACCAGAGGAACACTTTGTGTGCTACCAAACGTCACAGCGTAACTGGGTGATTATAAAGGTGCTCTACAGGTGTCTCCGAAGGTACCTGTTGAGTTGGCGTATTTCGAGATTAGGATTTATCACTCCGGTTGTCGAAGAGATATCTCTGGGCCCTCTCAGTAATGCACATCACCTAAGCCTTGAAAGCATTGCAACTAATGAGTTAGCTCATTAGTTGCAAGATGATGTATTACGGAACGAGTAAAGAGACTGTTGGAAATATGCCCTAGAGGCAATAATAAATTAGTTATTATTATATTTTCTTGTTTGTTGGAAATATGCCCTAGAGGCAATAATAAATTAGTTATTATTATATTTCCTTGTTCATGATAATCGTTTATTATCCATGCTAGAATTGTATTGATAGGAAACTCAGATACATGTGTGGATACATAGACAACACCATGTCCCTAGTAAGCCTCTAGTTGACTAGCTCGTTGATCAATAGATGGTTACAGTTTCCTGAACATGGACATTGGATGTCATTGATAACGGGATCACATCATTAGGAGAATGATGTGATGGACAAAGACCCAATCCTAAGCCTAGCACAAGATCATGTAGTTCGTATGCTAAAGCTTTTCTAATGTCAAGTATCATTTCCTTAGACCATGAGATTGTGCAACTCCCGGATACCGTAGGAGTGCTTTGGGTGTGCCAAACATCACAAAGTAACTGGGTGGCTATAAAGGTACACTACAGGTATCTCCGAAAGTGTCTGTTGGGTTGGCACGAATCGAGACTGGGATTTGTCACTCCGTGTAAACGGAGAGGTATCTCTGGGCCCACTCGGTAGGACATCATCATAATATGAACAATGTGATCAAGGAGTTGATCACGGGATGATGTGTTACGGAACGAGTAAAGAGACTTGCCGGTAACGAGATTGAACAAGGTATCGGGATATCGACGATCGAATCTCGGGCAAGTATCGTACCGCTAGACAAAGGGAATTGTATACGGGATTGATTAAGTCCTTGACATCGTGGTTCATCCGATGAGATCATCGTGGAACATGTGGGAGCCAACATGGGTATCCAGATCCCGCTGTTGGTTATTGACCGGAGATTGTCTCGGTCATGTCTGCATGTTTCCCGAACCCGTAGGGTCTACACACTTAAGGTTCGGTGACGCTAGGGTTATAGAGATGTTTGTATGTGGTTACCGAATGTTGTTCGGAGTCCCGGATGAGATCCCGGACGTCACGAGGAGTTCCGGAATGGTCCGGAGGTAAAGATTTATATATGGGAAGTGCTTTTTTGGTTATCGGACAAGTTTTGGGTTTACCGGTATTGTACCGGGACCACCGGAGGGGTCCGGGGGTCCACCGGGTGGGGCCACCTGCCCCGGGGGGCTGCATGGGCGTAGGTGTGTGGGCCTTGGCCTATGTGGGCTGGTGCGCCCGCCCCAAGGCCCATGCGCCAAGAGATGGGGGAAAGGCAGAGTCCTAAGGGGGAAGGCGCCTCCTCTGTGCCTTGGGGAGGAGGGATCTTGGTGGCTGCCGCCTTCCTTGGGGAGGGGCCTAGGTGGGGCTCGCCCCTCCCCTGGCCCTATATATAGTTGTGGTTTGGGCTGGCCACGATACCTAGTTCCTCTCCTTCTTGTCGCTGCCCTACCCCTCTCCCTCCTCTCTCTGCGCTTGGCGAAGCCCTGTTGGAGTCCGCTCCTTCCACCACCACGCCATCGTGCTGCTGGATCTTCCTCATCCTCTCCTTCCCCCTTGCTGGATCAAGGCGTAGGAGACGTCGCTGGTCTGTACGTGTGTTGAACGCGGAGGTGCCGTCCGTTCGGCGCTAGGATCATCGGTGATTTGGATCACGACGAGTACGACTCCATCAACCCCGTTCTCTTGAACGCTTCTGTGCGCGATCTACAAGGGTATGTAGATGCACTCCTCCCTCGTTGCTGGTTTCTCCATAGATTGATCTTGGTGACACGTAGGAAAATTTTGAATTTTTGCTACGTTCCCCAACAGTGGCATCATGAGCTAGGTTTATGCGTAGTTTCTATGCACGAGTAGAACACAAAGTAGTTGTGGGCGTTGATTTTGTTCAATATGCTTACCGTTACTAGTCCAATCTTGTTTCGGTGGTATTGTGGGGTGAAGCGGCCCGGACCGACCTTACACGTACTCTTACGTGAGACTGGTTCCACCGACTGACATGCACTAGTTGCATAAGGTGGCTAGCGGGTGTCTGTCTCTCCCACTTTAGTCGGATCGGATTCGATGAAAAGGGTCCTTATGAAGGGTAAATAGCAATTGGCATATCATGTTGTGGTTTTGCGTAGGTAAGGAACGTTCTTGCTAGAAACCCATAGCAGCCACGTAAAACATGCAAACAACAATTAGAGGACGTCTAACTTGTTTTTTCAGGGTATGCTATGTGATGTGATATGGCCAAAAGGATGTGATGAATGATATGTGATGTATGAGATTGATCATGTTCTTGTAATAGGAATCATGACTTGCATGTCGATGAGTATGACAACCGGCAGGAGCTATAGGAGTTGTCTTTATTTATTTATGACCTGCGTGTCAACTTAAACGTCATGTAATTACTTTACTTTATTGCTAAGCGTTAGCTGTAGTAGTAGAAGTAATAGTTGACGAGACAACTTCATGAAGACACGATGATGGAGATCATGATGATGGAGATCATGGTGTCATGCCGGTGAGATGATGATCATGGGGCCCCAAGATGGAGATCAAAGGAGCTATGTGATATGGCCATATCGTGTCACTATTTGATTGCATGTGATGTTTATCATGTTTTTGCATCTTGTTTACTTAGAACGACGGTAGTAAATAAGATGATCCCTCATAATAATTTCAAGAAGGTGTTCCCCCTAACTGTGCACCGTTGCGACAGTTCGTTGTTTCGAAGCACCACGTGATGATCGGGTGTTAGATTCTAACGTTCACATACAACGGGTGTAAGACAGATTTACACACGCGAAACACTTAGGTTGACTTGACGAGCCTAGCATGTACAGACATGGCCTTGGAACACAAGAGACCGAAAGGTCGAGCATGAGTCATATGGTAGATACGATCAACATGAAGATGTTCACCGATGATGACTAGTCCGTCTCACGTGATGATCGGACACGGCCTAGTTGACTCGGATCATGTAATCACTTAGATGACTAGAGGGATGTCTATCTGAGTGGGAGTTCATAAGATGAACTTAATTATCCTGAACATAGTCAAAAGGTCTTCGCAAATTATGTCGTAGCTTGCGCTTTAGTTCTACTGTTTAGATATGTTCCTAGAGAAAATTTAGTTGAAAGTTGATAGTAGTAATTATGCGGACTAGGTCTGTAAACTGAGGTTTGTCCTCATTGCTTCATAGAAGGCTTATGTCCTTAATGCACCGCTCAGTGTGCTGAACCTCGAACGTTGTCTGTGGATGTTGCGAACATCTGACATACACATTTTGATAACTATGTGATATTCAGTTAAATGGTTTAGAATTGAGGCACCAAAGATGTTTTGAAACGTCGCGAAACATATGAGATGTTTCGAGGGCTGAAATTGGGATTTCAGGCTCGTGCCCACGTCAAGAGGTATAAGACCTCCGACAATTTTCTTAGCCTGCAAACTAAGGGAGAAAAGCTCAATCGTTGAGCATGTGCGCAGATTGTCTGAGTACTACAATCGCTTGAATCGAGTGGGAGTTAATCTTCCAGATGAGATAGTGATGTTTCTCTGAAGTCATTACCACCAAGCTGCTTGAGCTTCGTGATGAACTATAATATATCAGGGACATATATGATGATCCTTGAGATATTCGCGATGTTTGTAGAAATCAAGAAGGAGCATCAATTGTTGATGGTTGGTGAAACCACTAGTTTCAAGAAGGGCAAGGGCACGAAGGGATACTTCATGGAACGGCAATTCAGTTGCTGTTCTAGTGAAGAAACCCAAGGTTGAACCCAAGCCCGAGACTAAGTGCTTCTGTAATAAGGGGAACAACCACTGGAGCAGAATTACCCTAGATACTTGGTAGATGAGAAGGCTGTCGATAGAAGTATATTGGATATACATTGTGTTAATGTGTACTTTACTAGTACTCCTAGTAGCACCAGGGTATTAGATGCCGGTTTGGTTGCTAAGTGTTAGTAACTCGAAATAAAAGCTGCGGAGTAAACGGAGACTAGCTAAAGGTGAGCTGGCGATATGTGTTGGAAGTTTTTCCAAGGTTGATGTAATATCGTACGCTCCCTCTACCATCGATATTGGTGTTTGCGTTGAGCATAGACATGATTGGATTATGTCTATCGCAATACGGTTATTCATTTAAGGAGAATAATGGTTACTCTGTTTATTTGAATAATATCTTCAATGGTCTTGCACCTAAAATGAATGGTTTATTGAATCTCGATCGTAGTGATACACATGTTCATGCCAAAAGATAGTAATGATAGTACACCTACTTGTGGCACTGCCACTTGAGTCATATTGGTATAAAACGCATGAAGAAGCTCCATGTTGATGGATCTTTGGGCTCACTCGTTTTTGAAAGGTTTGAGACATGCGAACCATGTTTGTTGGTGTATATGCATGAAGAAACTCTATGCAGATGGATCGTTTGGACTCACTTGATTTTGAATCACTTGAGACATGCAAATCATACCACATGGGCAAGATGACTGAAAGCCTCGTTTTCAGTAAATGGAACTAGAAAGCAACTTGTTGGAAGTAATACATTTTGATGTGTGCAGTCCAATGAGTGCTGAGGCATGTAGTGGATATCGTTATGTTCTTACTTCACAGATGATTTGAGTAGATGTTGAGTATATTTACTTGATGAATCACGAGTCTGAATTATTGAAAGGTTCAAGTAATTTCAGGATGAAGTTGAAAGATCGTCGTGACAAGAGGATAAAATGATATGATCATAGAGATGAATATCTGAATTACGAGTTTGGCACAGAATTAAGACATTGTGGAAATTGTTTCACAACTAATACAGCCTGGAACACCATAGTGTGATGGTGTGTCCGAACATCATAACTGCACCCTATTGGATATGATGCATACCATGATGTCTCTTATCGAATTACCACGATAGTTTATGGGTTAGGCATTAGAGACAACCACATTCACTTTAAATAGGGCACCACGTAATTCCGATGAGATGACACCGTATGAACTATGGTTTAGAGAACCTAAGCTGTCATTTCTTAAAAGTTTGGGGCTGCGACGCTTATGTGAAAAGTTTCAGGCTGATAAGCTCGAACCCAAAGCGGATAAATGCATCTTCATAGGACACCCAAAACAGTTGGGTATACCTCCTGTCTCAGATCCGAAAGCAATAAGGGATTGTTTCTAGAATTGGGTCCTTTCTCGAGGAAAAGTTTCTCACGAAAGAATTGAGTGGGAGGATGGTGGAGACTTGATGAGGTTATTGAACCGTCTCTTCAACTAGTGTGTGGCAGGGCACAGGAAGTTGTTCCTGTGGCACCTACACCAATTGAAGTGGAAGCTTATGATAGTGATCATGAAACTTCAGATCAAGTCACTACCAAACCTCGTGGGATGACAAGGATGCGTACTACTTCAGAGTGGTACGTAATCCTGTCTTGGAAGTCATGTTGCTAGACAACAATGAACCTACGAGCTATGGAGAAGCGATGGTGGGCCTGGATTCCGATAAATGGCTCGAGGCCATAAAATCCGAGAGAGGATCCATGTATGGAAACAAAGTGTAGACTTTGGCAGAACAACTCGATGGTCGTAAGGCTGTTGAGTGCAGATGGATTTTAAAAGGAAGACGGACAATGATGGTAAGTCATCATTAAGAAAGCTCGACTTGTCGTTAAGAAGTTTCCCGACAAGTTCAAGGAGTTGACTACGGTAAAAGGAAGACGGACAATGATGGTCGTTAAGATTTTTTCCGACAAGTTCAAGGAGTTGACTACGATGAGACTTTCTCACTCGTAGCGATGCTAAGAGTCTGTTGGAATTATATTAGCGATTACTGCATTATTTATGAAATCTTGCAGATAGGATGTCAAAACATTGTTTCCTCGACGATTTTCTTGAGGAAAGGTTGTATGTGATACAACCGGAAGGTTTTGTCAATCCTGAAATATGCTAATAAGTATGCAAAGCTCCAGCAATCCTTCTAAGGACTGGAGTAAGCATCTCGGAGTTGGAATGTATGCTTTGATGAGATGATCAAAGATTTTGGGTGTATACAAAGTTTATGAGAAACTTGTATTTCCAAAGAAGTGAGTGGGAGCACTATAGAATTTCTGATGAGTATATGTTGTTAACATATTGTGGATCAGAAATGACGTAGAATTTATGGAAAGCATATAGGGTCATTTGAAAGGTGTTTTTCAATGGAAAACCTGGATTAAGCTACTTGAACATTAAGCATCAAGATCTATAAGGATAGATCAAAAACGCTTAATGGTACTTCCAAATGAGCACATACCTTGACATGATCTTGAAGGTGTTCAAGATGGATCAGCCAAAGAAGGATTTCTTGCCTGAGTTGTAAGGTATGAAGTTAAGACTTAAAGCTCGACCACGGCAGAAGAAAGAGGAAGGACGAAGGTCGTCCCCTATGCTTTTGTCATAGGCTCTATACGGTATGCCATGCTAAGTACCGCACCTGATGTGTGCCTTGCCACATGTCTGGCAAGAGGGTACAAAGGTGATCCAGGAGTGGATCACTAGATAGCGGTCAAAAATTATCCTTGGAGTAATAAGGACATGTTTCTCGATTATGGAGGTGATAAAGAGTTCGGCGTAAAGGGTTACATCGATGCAAGCTTTAACACCTATCCGAATGACTCTGAGTAGAAAACCGGATACGTATAGTGGAGCAACCATTTGGAATAGCTCCAAGTGGAGCGTGGAAGCAGCATTTATAATATGACCTAGAGATTTGCAAAGTACATACGGATCTGATTGTTGCAGACCCGTTGACTAAAACTTCTCTCACAAGCAAAACATGATCAAGCCCCAGAACTCATTGAGCCTTAATCACATGATGATGTGAACTAGTTTAGTGACACTAGTAAACTCTTTGGATGTTGGTCACATGGCGATGTGACCTGTGAGTGTTAATCACATGGCGATGTGAACTGGATTATTGACTCTAGTGCAAGTGGGACACTGTTGGAAATATGCCCTAGAGGCAATAATAAATTAGTTATTATTATATTTCCTTGTTCATGATAATCGTTTATTATCCATGCTAGAATTGTATTGATAGGAAACTCAGATACATGTGTGGATACATAGACAACACCATGTCCCTAGTAAGCCTCTAGTTGACTAGCTCGTTGATCAATAGATGGTTACGGTTTCCTGACCATGGACATTGGATGTCGTTGATAACGGGATCACATCATTGGGAGAATGATGTGATGGACAAGACCCAATTCTAAGCCTAGCACAAAGATCGTGTAGTTTGTATGCTAAAGCTTTTCTAATGTCAAGTATCATTTCCTTAGACCATGAGATTGTGCAACTCCCGGATACCGTAGGAATACTTTGGATGTGCCAAACGTCACAACGTAACTGGGTGGCTATAAAGGTACACTACAGGTATCTCCGAAAGTGTCTGTTGGGTTGGCACGAATCGAGACTGGGATTTGTCACTCCGTGTAAACGGAGAGGTATCTCTGGGCCCACTCGGTAGGACATCATCATAATGTGCACAATGTGATCAAGGAGTTGATCACGGGATGATGTGTTACAGAACGAGTAAAGAGACTTGCCGGTAACAAGATTGAACAAGGTATCGGGATACCGACGATCGAATCTCGGGCAAGTACAATACCGCTAGACAAAGGGAATTGTATACGGGATTGATCGAATCCATGACATCGTGGTTCATCCGATGAGATCATCGTGGAACATGTGGGAACCAACATGGGTATCCAGATCCCGCTGTTGGTTATTGACCGGAGAACGTCTCGGTCATGTCTGCATGGTTCCCGAACCCGTAGGGTCTACACACTTAAGGTTCGATGACGCTAGGGTTATAGAGGAAGTTTGTATGTGGTTACCAAATGTTGTTCGGAGTCCCGGATGAGATCCCGGACATCACGAGGAGTTCCGGAATGGTCCGGAGGTAAAGATTTATATATGGGAAGTCCTGTTTTGGTTACCGGAAAAGTTTCGGGTTTTACCGGTAGTGTATTGGGACCACCGGAGGGGTCCGGGGGTCCACCAAGTGGGGCCACCAGCCCCGAAGGGCTGCATGGGCCAAGTGTGGGAGGGGACCAGCCCCCGGTGGGCTGGTGCGCCCCCCCACCAAGGCCCAAGGCGCCTCCAAGAGGGAAGGGGGGCAAACCCTAGGGCAGATGGGCCCTAAGGCCCACCCCAGGTGCGCCTCCCCCTTTCCCCCTTGTGGCCGCCACCCAGATGGGATCTGGGGGGCTGCCGCCACCCCTAGGGAGGGAACCCTAGGTGGGGGTGCGGCCCCTCCCCTCCCCCTATATACACTTGAGGTTTGGGCTGCCCAAGAGACACGAGTTCCTCTCCTTCTTGGCGCAGCCCTACCCCTCTCCCTCCTCATCTCTTGCGATGCTTGGCGAAGCCCTGCTGGAGTACCACGCTCCTCCACCACCACCACGCCGTTGTGCTACTGCTGGATGGAGTCTTCCCCAACCTCTCCTTCTCCCCTTGCTGGATCAAGGCATAGGAGACGTCACCGGGCTGTACGTGTGTTGAACACGGAGGTGCCGTCCGTTCGGCACTAGGATTATCGGTGATTTGGATCACGACGAGTACGACTCAATCAACCCCGTTCTCTTGAACGCTTCCGCGTAGCGATCTACAAGGGTATGTAGATGCACTCTCCTTCCCCTCGTTGCTGGTTTCTCCATAGATAGATCTTGGTGACACGTAGGAAAATTTTGAATTTCTGCTACGTTCCCCAACACGGTAATCCTATTCTAGAGGTCATGTTACTTGACCATGACGAGCCTACGAACTATGAGGAAGCGATGATGAGCCCAGATTCCGTGAAATGGCTTGAGGCCATGAAATCTGAGATGAGATCCATGTATGAGAACAAAGTATGGACTTTGATTGACTTGCCCATTGATCGGCGAGCCATTGATATTAAATTCATCTTCAAGAGGAAGACGGACGCTGATAGTAGTATCACTATCTACAAAGCTAGAATTGTCGCAAAAACGTTTTCGATAAGTTCAAGGTGTTGACTACGATGAGAGTTTCTCACTCATATCTATGCTTAAGTCTGTCCAAATCATGTTAGCAATTGCCGCATTTTATGAAATCTGACAAGTGGATAAACAAAACTGCATTCCTTAATAGATTTATTAAAGAAGAGTTGTATATGATGCAACCAGAAGGTTTTGTCAATCCTAAAGGTACTAACAAAATATGCAAGCTCCAGCGATCCATCTATGGACTGGTGCAAGCATATCGGAGTTGGAATATACGCTTTGATAAGTTGATCAAAGCATATAGTTTTATACAGACTTGCGGTGAAGTCTGTATTTACAAGAAAGTGAGTGGGAGCATTACAACATTTCTGATAAGTATATGTGAATGACATATTGATGATTGGAGATAATGTAGAATTATTCTGCAAAGCATAAAGGAATGTTTGAAAGGAGTTTTTCAAAGAAAGACCTCGGTGAAGCTGCTTACATATTGAGCACCAAGATTTATAGAGATAGATCAAGACGCTTGATAAGTTTTTCAATGAGTACATACCTTGAAAAGATTTTGAAGTAGTTCAAAATGGAACAGTCAAAAAAAGGAGTTCTTGCCTGTGGTACAAGGTGTGAAGTTGAGTAAGACTCAAAACCCGACCATGGCAGAAGATAGAGAGAGAATGAAAGTCATTCCCTATGCCTCAGCCATAGGTTCTATAAAGTATGCCATGCTGTGTACCAGACCTATTTTATACCCTGCCCTGAGTTTGGAAGGGAGTACAATAGTGATCTAGGAGTAGATCACTGGACATTGGTCAAAATTATCCTTAGTGGAATAAGGATATGTTTCTCGATTATGGAGGTGACAAAAGGTTCGTCGTAAAGGGTTACGTCGATGCAAGTTTTGACACTGATCCAGATGACTCTAAGTCTCAATCTGGATACATATTGAAAGTGGGAGCAATTAGCTAGAGTAGCTCCGTGCAGAGCATTGTTGACATAGAAATTTGCAAAATACATACGGATCTGAATGTGGCAGACCCGTTGACTAAACTTCTCTCACAAGCAAAACATGATCACACCTTAGTACTCTTTGGGTGTTAATCACATAGCGATGTGAACTAGATTATTGACTCTAGTAAACACTTTGGGTGTTGGTCACATGTCGATGTGAACTATGGGTTATAATCACATGGTGATGTGAACTATTGGTATTAAATCACATGGCGATGTGAACTAGATTATTGACTCTAGTGCAAGTGGGAGACTGAAGGAAATATGCCCTAGAGGCAATAATAAAGTTATTATTTATTTCCTTATATCATGATAAATGTTTATTATTCATGCTAGAATTGTATTAACCGGAAACATAATACATGTGTGAATACATAGACAAACAGAGTGTCACTAGTATGCCTCTACTTGACTAGCTCGTTGATCAAAGATGGTTATGTTTCCTAACCATAGACATGAGTTGTCATTTGATTAACGGGATCACATCATTAGGAGAATGATGTGATTGACTTGACACATTCCGTTAGCTTAGCACTTGATTGTTTAGTTTGTTGCTATTGCTTTCTTCATGACTTATACATGTTCCTATGACTATGAGATTATGCAATTCCCATTTACCGGAGGAACACTTTGTGTGCTACCAAACGTCACAATGTAACTGGGTGATTATAAAGGTGCTCTACAGATGTCTCCGAAGGTACTTGTTGAGTTGGCGTATTTCGAGATTAGGATTTGTCACTCCGATTGTCGAAGAGGTATCTCTGGGCCCTCTCGGTAATGCACATCACCTAAGCCTTGCAAGCATTGCAACTAATGAGTTAGTTGTGAGATGATTTATTATGGAACGAGTAAAGAGACTTGCCGGTAATGAGATTGAACTAGGTATTGAGATGCCGACGATCGAATCTCGGGCAAGTAACATACCGATGACAAAGGGAACAACGTATGTTGTTATGCGGTCTGACCGATAAAGATCTTCGTAGAATATGTAGGAGCCAATATGAGCATCCAGCTTCCGCTATTGGTTATTTACCGGAGACGTGTCTCGGTCATGTCTACATAGTTCTCGAACCTGTGGGTCCGCACGCTTAACGCTACGATGACAGTATATTATGAGTTTATATGTTTTGATGTACCGAAGGAGTTCGTAGTCTCGGATGAGATCGGGGACATGACGTGGAGTCTCGAAATGGTCGAGACGTAAAGATCGTTATATTGAACGACTATATTCGGACTTCGGAAAGGTTCCGAGTGATCCGGGTATTTTTCGGAGTACCGGAGAGTTACGAGAATTCGCCGCGGAGTATATGGGCCCTATTGGGCCATACGGGGAGAGAGGAGATAGGCCAAAAGGAAGGAGGCCTGCGCCCCCCCTCTGGTCCGAATTGGATAAGGGGTGCAGCCCCCTTTTCCTTCTCCCTCTCCTCCTCTTTCCTTTACTCCTACTCCAACAAGGAAAGGAGGAGTCCTACTCCCGGTGGGAGTAGGACTCCCCCCTTGGCGCGCCCTCCTCCTAGGCCGGCCGCCTCCCCCCTTGCTCCTTTATATACAGGGGCGGGGGGGCACCTCTAGACACATAAGTTGATCAAGTTGATCGTCTCTTAGTACTAGTGCAGAACCGGGTAATAGCACCGGTTCGTAAGGCCCTTTAGTGCCGGTTCCATAACCGGCACTAAAGGCCCCCCCCCTTTAGTACCGGTTCAGCACGAACCGGTGCTAAAGGGAAACCACGTTGCACGAGCCAGCTCCGAGGGCCGGGAGCCCTTTAGTACCGGTTGGTAACACCAACCGGTACTAAATGTTTGTGGGTTTTTGTTTTATTTTGTATTTTTCAATTAAATTTGTGTTATAAATTTAATTTAGGATTGTTTTACGTTATAATGAGTTGTAATCGTCATCATCATCATCATCGCATATTAATAAATAAATAAACTCTAGCTAGCTAAAAATCATCGTAGTCGTCTAATTACCACTATTTAATCATCATAGTCATTACCGCTAACTATCTAATCATCACCAACACTGGCTAGCTTAAAGAGGAAACATTCACTTTGTAACAGAAGCAAAGATATCATCGAGTTCAACATAATCATCACCAACATCGAAGTTCAGGACACGGACATGAGACACTAATTAAGAGCATGAACTAGTGCTGCTCCCTCTCAGGTAGAATAGCATAGAACATGTATAGCTCTCCTGATTCATCATACTGGAGCATGTAGATGAATTTGTCTCCTAATCTTGGGTTGCGCTTCTCCATGCTGCCCCCTAGTACTTCTCTGCGATCGTTAACAATTTTGCTCCAATCTTTCACTATTAAGCATTCTTCGCTTTCAGAAATCCTGAATGCACTCATGTGCAATGTAGGATATCTTGGCCGTAAGCTAACCATTGACATGTCACCTTTAGTCTCGATCCACTGAGGCACAACTGTCATTGGAAGTCCCTGTTGAAGAACATCGTATAGTAATTAATATACTAAGCAATGAAAGTTTAGCTTCAAAAATAATGTATGCAAAATATGCACTAATTAAGGACAAATAGTTAAAATCTTACCATCTTTCGATTATAGATGTGACCGTAGTTCAATACGATCACCATTGGTCGCACGTTTTGAGTACTAACATTTCTAAGTTCAAGAAAAAAAATTGCCTTGACAGTATTAAGATCCTCAAGCCATGAAACATAATGACTTATCTCCTCGCAGTTTAGTTGAGCCCCGGGGCAGTAGTAGGTCCTGTCTACCAAGCGCCGGACATGTTTGCTTGAACCGAAATAAGCTGACAATACAAATTAGTTGTCAACTATTTTTGAATAAACTGTATCAAAGACATAAACATATGCATGCATGGTTGAGAAAAACTTACATAGTGTAGAACTGGAGGCGTTTGCACATCGACCCAGATGTCTATATTACCTTCAATATCATCTTCCGGACGAATATCAAAGGTGACAACCATACCAGGCTCAAATGCATAAGCCTTGCATAGTGCTTGCCAAGTTTTGCATTCAAAATGGGTGTATGTGTCTCCATTATATAATTTGACGTTGAAAGTATACCCATGCTCCGTCTTCAAGTAAACTCTGTTTACCTCCATATCATCTGTAGCACTAAAACCTATCTTATCCAAGACAAAAATTCTTGCATGGCAGGGGATGCGCTAGTAGAATAGTGAAAATTTAAAATTATAAGTTGAAGCAAATGAAGCATAAGTTTTGCATTCAAATAATAATTGACAAAGTGACTTACTGTATCAACTTCGAATGTCTCATCCAGCTTGATGCTGAAGCGCCTACCATCAACAAGGAAATTTCTGTCGCACAGGCCACGCTGGTCTTCACAGTGTTCGCACATAATGAAATCTTTTTCGTCGTCAGATGACATTTCCTATGTTCATATAGGTGAAACATTAAACACCTATTACTATCTAACATTAATTAATATCTAGCCAAATATATATTCATCTAACATTTGACATTAATATATCTAACTATATTCATCTCTAACAATTGACATTACTATATATTTAACTTTTCTATCTAATTCATCTAACATTCGACATTAATCTAACATTTATATAAAATCAAAATATATAAAAAATTAAATAAACAGAAAAACTCATTAACAAATAATATTTTAATTAGATCATCAAATCTTAGATACCTAAATTTTCTTACTAAAAATAAACTAGTTATATTAATTATTGAACTAGTTCAAATCTCATATACCCAAATAAACTAGTTATATTAATTATTGAACTAGTTCAAATCTCATATACCTAAATAAACTAGTTCGACAATTTTCTTACTAAAAATAAACTAGTTATATTAATTATTGAACTAGTTCAAATCTCATATACCTAAATAAACTAGTTCGATAATTTTCTTACTAAAAATAAACTAGTTATATTAATTATTCAACTAGTTCAAATCTCTATAGTTCGAAAATTTTCTATCTAGCTAATTCATCTAACATTCGACATTAATCAAACATTCGATCATCTAATTAACTTTTCTAAAAAACAGAAAATAAGTAAAAAAATGTGTGTGTATGTGTGTGTGTGTGTAGTGTGTGTGTATATATGTGTGTGTATGTGTGTATGTGTGCGGCCCCGTACGCCGCCGCCCCGTACGTACGAGCGGGGGCGCCGGCGTACGGGGCGGGGGCGGCGGCGTACGTACGGGCGGGGGCGCCGCCGTACGGGCCGGGTGCGACGACGACGGACGGCGGCGCGACGGGTATACGCGAGAGCGAGAGACGTACGGGACCGCGGCGGGACGATGACGTACGGCGACGCGTGGCGTTCGGGGCGGCGGCGCGAGACGGCGACGACGACGGGCGGCGGCGGGGACAGCGACGACGACGATGGACGACGGGCAACGGGCGGCGAGGACGGGTTCGAGCGGCGCGCGAGAGGTTGGAGACGAAAGAAGTGGGGAGATCTAACTGAATTTTCGTAAGTGTTGTATATATAGGAGAGGCCTTTAGTACCGGTTGGAGCCACCAACCGGTACTAAAGGCCAACTTTGGCCAGGCCAAGAGGCGGGAAGAGCAAGCCTTTAATACCGGTTGGTGGTTCCAACCGGTACTAAAGGGTGGTCTTTAGTACCGGTTGGAGCCACCAACCGGTACTAAAGGCCTCGCGCTACCACCCCAAAGTTTAGTCCCACCTCGCCGGGCGAAGTGCAGCCGCACTGGTTTATAAACCCAGCCACGGCTACCTCTTCGAACTCCTCTATATAGCAGGCTTCTAGGCCTAATTAATTAGGGTGCGCTGCCCTGTGAGCCTGCTGGCCCTTCTAGGCCTGCATTTGCACACCCTAGGTCTGGCAGGCCCACTGGGCAGCGCGCCAAAAAATTTTTTATATAGTTTTTTTTCTTTTCTGTATTATTTATTTTCCTCTATTTATTTTTGAGTAGTTTTTTATATAGTTTTTTCTTTTCTGCATTATTTATTTTCTTCTATTTATTTTTGAGTAATTTTTTTGTATAGTTTTTTTATTTTCTGCATTATTTCTTTTCTTCTATTTATTTTCTTCTGGAAATTGAATGCTGCATACTAAACAATTAGGTAAATGATCGAAAAACAACAAAATGATGTCAGAACATGTTGGAAATTGATGATGTCGCTTTGAATGCTACATACTGAACACAAAAGAAGTTCGGAGTTCAAATAAGTTTGAAAAACATTCAAGTGGTTGTGTAACAGATGAGTTCTCGTCCGAAACCCTGATACTCCGAAAGAGTGTGTCCAGTTTGTACACGAAGTGCGTCCAGTTTTTGCCGTGACCCTCTCTACTCTTTCGCGCATCCTATGCGGGTGATATGATGATACCATGCCAAGTTTCAACATTTTCAGGATTCCTTTTGTAGTGATTTTCAATTTCACGGTCATTTAGCTCTCTAAATAATTAGGTAAATGACCGAAAAACAACAAATGATGTCAGAACATGTTGGAAATTGATGACGTCGCTTTGAATGCTGCATACTGAACACAAAGGAAGTCTGGAGTTCAAATAAGTTTAAAAAACATTGAAGTGGCCGTGTAACAGATGAGTTCTCGTCCGAAACCCTGATACTCCGAAACAGTTTGTCCAGTTTGTACACGAAGTGCGTCCAGTTTTTGCCGTGACCCTCTCTACTCTTTCGCGCATGCTATGCGGGTGATATGATGATACCATGCCAAGTTTCAACATTTTCAGGATTCATTTTGTAGTGATTTTCAATTTCACGGTCATTTAGCTCTCTAAACAATTAGGTAAATGACCGAAAAACAACAAATGATGTCAGAACATGTTGGAAATTGATGACGTCACTTTGAATGCTGCATACTGAACACAAAAGAAGTCCGGAGTTCAAATAAGTTTAAAAAACATTGAAGTGGCCATGTAATAGATGAGTTCTCGTCCGAAACCCTGATACTCTGAAAGAGTTTGTCCAGTTTGTACACGAAGTGCGTCCAGTTTTTGCCGTGACCCTCTCTACTCTTTGGCGCATGCTATGCGGGTGATATGATGATACCATGCCAAGTTTCAACATTTTCAGGATTCATTTTATAGTTATTTTCAATTTCACGGACATTTAGCTCTCTAAACAATTAGGTAAATGACTGAAAAACAACAAACGATGTCAGAACATGTTGGAAATTGATGACGTCGCTTTGAATGCTGCATACTGAACACAAAAGAAGTCCGGAGTTCAAATAAGTTTAAAAAACATTGAAGTGGCCATGTAACAGATGAGTTCTCGTCCGAAACCCTGATACTCCGAAAGAGTTTGTCCAGTTTGTACACGAAGTGCGTCCAGTTTTTGCCGTGACCCTCTCTACTCTTTCGCGCATGCTATGCGGGTGATATGATGATACCATGCCAAGTTTCAACATTTTCAGTATTCATTTTGTAGTGATTTTCAATTTCACGGTCATTTACCACTCTAAACAATTAGGTAAATGACCGAAAAACAACAAATGATGTCCGAACATGTTGGAAATTGATGACGTCGCTTTGAATGTTGCATACTGAACACAAAAGAAGTCTGGAGTTCAAATAAGTTTAAAAAACATTGAAGTGGCCATGTAACAGATGAGTTCTCGTCCGAAACCCTGATACTCCGAAAGAGTTTGTCCAGTTTGTACACGAAGTGCGTCCAGTTTTTGCCGTGACCCTCTCTACTCTTTAGCGCATGCTATGCAGGTGATATGATGATACCATGCCAAGTTTCAACATTTTCAGTATTCATTTTGTAGTGATTTTCAATTTCACGGTCATTTACCACTCTAAACAATTAGGTAAATGACCGAAAAACAACAAATGATGTCAGAACATGTTGGAAATTGATGACGTCGCTTTGAATGCTGCATACTGAACACAAAAGAAGTCCGGAGTTTAAATAAGTTTAAAAAACATTGAAGTGGCCGTGTAACAGATGAGTTCTCGTCCGAAACCCTGATACTCCGAAAGAGTTTGTCCAGTTTGTACACGAAGTGCGTCCAGTTTTTGCCGTGACCCTCTCTACTCTTTCGCGCATGCTATGCGGGTGAAATGATGATACCATGCCAAGTTTCAACATTTTCATGATTCATTTTGTAGTGATTTTCAATTTCACGGTCATTTAGCTCTCTAAACAATTAGGTAAATGACCGAAAAACAACAAATGATGTCAGAACATGTTGGAAATTGATGACGTCGCTTTGAATGCTGCATACTGAACACAAAAGAAGTCCGGAGTTCAAATAAGTTTAAAAAACATTGAAGTGGCCATGTAACAGATGAGTTCTCGTCCGAAACCCTGATACTCCGAAAGAGTTTGTCCAGTTTGTACACGAAGTGCGTCCAGTTTTTGCCGTGACCCTCTCTACTCTTTGGCGCATGCTATGCGGGAGATATGATGATACCATGCCAAGTTTCAACATTTTCAGTATTCATTTTGTAGTGATTTTCAATTTCACGGTCATTTATCTCTCTAAACAATTAGGTAAATGACCGAAAAACAACAAATGATGTCCGAACATGTTGGAAATTGATGACGTCGCTTTGAATGTTGCATACTGAACACAAAAGAAGTCTGGAGTTCAAATAAGTTTAAAAAACATTAAAGTGGCCATGTAACAGATGAGTTCTCGTCCGAAACCCTGATACTCCGAAAGAGTTTGTCCAGTTTGTACACGAAGTGCGTCCAGTTTTTGCCGTGACCCTCTCTACTCTTTCGCGCATGCTATGCGGGTGATATGATGATACCATGCCAAGTTTCAACATTTTCAGGATTCATTTTGTAGTGATTTTCAATTTCACGGTCATTTAGCTCTCTAAACAATTAGGTAAATGACCGAAAAACAACAAATGATGTCAGAACATGTTGGAAATTGATGACGTCGCTTTGAATGCTGCATACTGAACACAAAAGAAGTCGGAGTTCAAATAAGTTTAAAAAACATTGAAGTGGCCGTGTAACAGATGAGTTCTCGTCCGAAACCCTGATACTCCGAAAGAGTTTGTCCAGTTTGTACACGAAGTGCGTCCAGTTTTTGCCGTGACCCTCTCTACTCTTTCGCGCATGCTATGCGGGTGATATGATGATACCATGCCAAGTTTCAACATTTTCAGGATTCATTTTGTAGTGATTTTCAATTTCACGGTCATTTAGCTCTCTAAACAATTAGGTAAATGACCGAAAAACAACAAATGATGTCAGAACATGTTGGAAATTGATGACGTCGCTTTGAATGCTGCATACTGAACACAAAAGAAGTCGGAGTTCAAATAAGTTTAAAAAACATTGAAGTGGCCGTGTAACAGATGAGTTCTCGTCCGAAACCCTGATACTCCGAAAAGAGTTTGTCCAGTTTGTACACGAAGTGCATCCAGTTTTTGCCGTGACCCTCTCTACTCTTCCGCGCATGCTATGCGGGTGATATGATGATACCATGCCAAGTTTCAACATTTTCAGGATTCATTTTGTAGTGATTTTCAATTTCACGGTCATTTAGCTCTCTAAACAATTAGGTAAATGACCGAAAAACAACAAATGATGTCAGAACATGTTGGAAATTGATGACGTGGCTTTGAATGCTACATACTGAACACGAAAGAAGTCCGGAGTTCAAATAAGTTTAAAAAACATTGAAGTGGCCGTGTAACAGATGAGTTCTCGTCCGGAACCCTGATACTCCGAAAGAGTTTGTCTAGTTTGTACACGAAGTGCGCCCAGTTTTTGCCGTGACCCTCTCTACTCTTTCGCGCGTGCTATGCAGGTGATATGATGATACCATGCCAAGTTTCAACATTTTCAGGATTCATTTTGTAGTGATTTTCAATTTCACGGTCATTTAGCTCTCTAAACAATTAGGTAAATGACCGAAAAACAACAAATGATGTCAGAAACTGGTGGAAATTGATGACGTCGCTTTCAATGCTGGATACTGAACACAAAAGAAGTCTGGAGTTCAAATAAGTTTAAAAAACATTGAAGTGGCCATGTAACAGATGAGTTCTCGTCCGAAACCCTGATACTCCGAAAGAGTTTGTCCAGTTTGTACACGAAGTGCGTCCAGTTTTTGCCATGACCCTCTCTACTCTTTCGCGCATGCTATGCGGGTGATATGATGATACCATGCCAAGTTTCAACATTTTCAGGATTCATTTTGTAGTGATTTTCAATTTCACGGTCATTTAGCTCTCTAAACAATTAGGTAAATGACCGAAAAACAACAAATGATGTCAGAACATGTTGGAAATTGATGACGTCGCTTTCAATGCTGGATACTGAACACAAAAGAAGTCTGGAGTTCAAATAAGTTTAAAAAACATTGAAGTGGCCATGTAACAGATGAGTTCTCGTCCGAAACCCTGATACTCCGAAAGAGTTTGTCCAGTTTGTACACGAAGTGCGTCCAGTTTTTGCCATGACCCTCTCTACTCTTTCGCGCATGCTATGCGGGTGATATGATGATACCATGCCAAGTTTCAACATTTTCGGGATTCATTTTGTAGTGATTTTCAATTTAACGGTCATTTATCTCTCTAAACAATTAGGTAAATGACCGAAAAACAACAAATGATGTCAGAACATGTTGGAAATTGATGATGTCGCTTTGAGTGCTGCATACTGAACACAAAAGAAGTCCGGAGTTCAAATAAGTTTAAAAAACATTGAAGTGGCCGTGTAATAGATGAGTTCTCGTCCGAAACCCTGATACTCCGAAAGAGTTTGTCCAGTTTGTACACGAAGTGCGTCCAGTTTTTACCGTGACCCTCTCTACTCTTTCGCGCATGCTATGCGGGTGATATGATGATACCATGCCAAGTTTCAACATTTTCAGGATTCATTTTGTAGTGATTTTCAATTTCACAGTCATTTAGCTCTCTAAACAATTAGGTAAATGACCGAAAAACAACAAATGATGTCCGAACATGTTGGAAATTGATGACGTCGCTTTGAATGTTGCATACTGAACACAAAAGAAGTCTGGAGTTCAAATAAGTTTAAAAAACATTGAAGTGGCCATGTAACAGATGAGTTCTCGTCCGAAACCCTGATACTCCGAAAGAGTTTGTCCAGTTTGTACACGAAGTGCGTCCAGTTTTTGCCGTGACCCTCTCTACTCTTTCGCGCATGCTATGCGGGTGATATGATGATACCATGCCAAGTTTCAACATTTTCAGGATTCATTTTGTAGTGATTTTCAATTTCACGGTCATTTAGCTCTCTAAACAATTAGGTAAATGACCGAAAAACAACAAATGATGTCAGAACATGTTGGAAATTGATGACGTCACTTTAAATGATGCATACTGAACACAAAAGAAGTTCGGAGTTCAAATAAGTTTAAAAAACATTGAAGTGGCCGTGTAACAGATGAGTTCTCGTCCGAAACCCTGATACTCCGAAAGAGTTTGTCCAGTTTGTACACGAAGTGCGTCCAGTTTTTGCCATGACCCTCTCTACTCTTTCGCGCATGCTATGCGGGTGATATGATGATACCATGCCAAGTTTCAACATTTTCAGGATTCATTTTGTAGTGATTTTCAATTTCACGGTCATTTACCACTCTAAACAATTAGGTAAATGACCGAAAAACAACAAATGATGTCCGAACATGTTGGAAATTG
The DNA here is from genome assembly GCF_003073215.2 of Triticum urartu. Taxonomy (NCBI): domain Eukaryota; kingdom Viridiplantae; phylum Streptophyta; class Magnoliopsida; order Poales; family Poaceae; genus Triticum; species Triticum urartu. Next base: position 417,570,362 of record NC_053023.1, read on the forward strand.
ATGACGTCGCTTTAAATGATGCATACTGAACACAAAAGAAGTCCGGAGTTCAAATAAGTTTAAAAAACATTGAAGTGGCCATGTAACAGATGAGTTCTCGTCCGAAACCCTGATCCTCCGAAAGAGTTTGTCCAGTTTGTACACGAAGTGCGTCCAGTTTTTGCCGTGACCCTCTCTACTCTTTCGCGCATGCTATGCGGGTGATATGATGATACCATGCCAAGTTTCAACATTTTCAGTATTCATTTTGTAGTGATTTTCAATTTCACGGTCATTTACCACTCTAAACAATTAGGTAAATGACCGAAAAACAACAAATGATGTCAGAACATGTTGGAAATTGATGACGTCGCTTTGAATGCTGCATACTGAACACAAAAGAAGTCCGGAGTTTAAATAAGTTTAAAAAACATTGAAGTGGCTGTGTAACAGATGAGTTCTCGTCCGAAACCCTGATACTCCGAAAGAGTTTGTCCAGTTTGTACACGAAGTGCGTCCAGTTTTTGCCGTGACCCTCTCTACTCTTTCGCGCATGCTATGCGGGTGATATGATGATACCATGCCAAGTTTCAACATTTTCAGGATTCATTTTGTAGTGATTTTCAATTTCACGGTCATTTAGCTCTCTAAACAATTAGGTAAATGACCGAAAAACAACAAATGATGTCAGAACATGTTGGAAATTGATGACGTCGCTTTGAATGCTGCATACTGAACACAAAAGAAGTCCGTAGTTCAAATAAGTTTAAAAAACATTGAAGTGGCCGTGTAACAGATGAGTTCTCGTCCGAAACCCTGATACTCCGAAAGAGTTTGTCCAGTTTGTACACGAAGTGAGTCCAGTTTTTGCCGTGACCCTCTCTACTCTTTCGCGCATGCTATGCGGGTGATATGATGATACCATGCCAAGTTTTAACATTTTCATGATTCCTTTTGTAGTGATTTTCAATTTCACGGTCATTTAGCTCTCTAAACAATTAGGTAAATGACCGAAAAACAACAAATGATGTCAGAACATGTTGGAAATTGATGACGTCACTTTGAATGCTGCATACTGAACACAAAAGAAGTCCGGAGTTTAAATAAGTTTAAAAAACATTGAAGTGGCTGTGTAACAGATGAGTTCTCGTCCGAAACCCTGATACTCCGAAAGAGTTTGTCCAGTTTGTACACGAAGTGCGTCCAGTTTTTGCCGTGACCCTCTCTACTCTTTCGCGCATGCTATGCGGGTGATATGATGATACCATGCCAAGTTTCAACATTTTCAGGATTCATTTTGTAGTGATTTTCAATTTCACGGTCATTTAGCTCTCTAAACAATTAGGTAAATGACCGAAAAACAACAAATGATGTCAGAACATGTTGGAAATTGATGACGTCGCTTTAAATGATGCATACTGAACACAAAAGAAGTCCGGAGTTCAAATAAGTTTTAAAAAACATTGAAGTGGCTGTGTAACAGATGAGTTCTCGTCCGAAACCCTGATACTCCGAAAGAGTTTGTCCAGTTTGTACACGAAGTGCGTCCAGTTTTTGCCGTGACCCTCTCTACTCTTTCGCGCATGCTATGCGGGTGATATGATGATACCATGCCAAGTTTCAACATTTTCAGGATTCATTTTGTAGTGATTTTCAATTTCACGGTCATTTAGCTCTCTAAACAATTAGGTAAATGACCGAAAAACAACAAATGATGTCAGAACATGTTGGAAATTGATGACGTCGCTTTAAATGATGCATACTGAACACAAAAGAAGTCCGGAGTTCAAATAAGTTTAAAAAACATTGAAGTGGCTGTGTAACAGATGAGTTCTCGTCCGAAACCCTGATACTCCGAAAGAGTTTGTCCAGTTTGTACACGAAGTGCGTCCAGTTTTTGCCGTGACCCTCTCTACTCTTTCGCGCATGCTATGCGGGTGATATGATGATACCATGCCAAGTTTCAACATTTTCAGGATTCATTTTGTAGTGATTTTCAATTTCACGGTCATTTAGCTCTCTAAACAATTAGGTAAATGACCGAAAAACAACAAATGATGTCAGAACATGTTGGAAATTGATGACGTCGCTTTGAATGCTGCATACTGAACACAAAAGAAGTCCGGAGTTCAAATAAGTTTAAAAAACATTGAAGTGCCCGTGTAACAGATGAGTTCTCGTCCGAAACCCTGATACTCCGAAAGAGTTTGTCCAGTTTGTACACGAAGTGCGCCCAGTTTTTGCCGTGACCCTCTCTACTCTTTCGCGCATGCTATGCGGGTGATATGATGATACCATGCCAAGTTTCAACATTTTCAGGATTCATTTTGTAGTGATTTTCAATTTCACAGTCATTTAGCTCTCTAAACAATTAGGTAAATGACCGAAAAACAACAAATGATGTCAAAACATGTTGGAAATTGATGACGTCGCTTTGAATGCTGCATACTGAACACAAAAGAAGTCTGGAGTTCAAATAAGTTTAAAAAACATTGAAGTGGCCATGTAACAGATGAGTTCTCGTCCGAAACCCTGATACTCCGAAAGAGTTTGTCCAGTTTGTACACGAAGTGCGTCCAGTTTTTGCCGTGACCCTCTCTACTCTTTCGCGCATGCTATGTGGGTGATATGATGATACCATGCCAAGTTTCAACATTTTAAGGATTCATTTTGTAATGATTTTCAATTTCACGGTCATTTAGCTCTCTAAACAATTAGGTAAATGACCGAAAAACAACAAATGATGTCAGAACATGTTGGAAATTGATGACGTCTCTTTGAATGTTGCATACTGAACACAAAAGAAGTCTGGAGTTCAAATAAGTTTAAAAAACATTGAAGTGGCCATGTAACAGATGAGTTCTCGTCCGAAACCCTGATACTCCGAAAGAGTTTGTCCGGTTTGTACACGAAGTGCGTCCAGTTTTTGCCGTGACCCTCTCTACTCTTTCGCGCATGCTATGCGGGTGATATGATGATACCATGCCAAGTTTTAACATTTTCATGATTCCTTTTGTAGTGATTTTCAATTTCACGGTCATTTAGCTCTCTAAACAATTAGGTAAATGACCGAAAAACAACAAATGATGTCAGAACATGTTGGAAATTGATGACGTCGCTTTGAATGCTGCATACTGAACACAAAAGAAGTCCGGAGTTCAAATAAGTTTAAAAAACATTGAAGTGGCCATGTAACAGATGAGTTCTCGTCCGAAACCCTGATACTCCGAAAGAGTTTGTCCAGTTTGTACACGAAGTGCGTCCAGTTTTTGCCGTGACCCTCTCTACTCTTTCGCGCATGCTATGCGGGTGATATGATGATACCATGCCAAGTTTCAACATTTTCAGGATTCATTTTGTAGTGATTTTCAATTTCACGGTCATTTAGCTCTCTAAACAATTAGGTAAATGACCGAAAAACAACAAATGATGTCAGAACATGTTGGAAATTGATGACGTCGCTTTGTATGCTACATACTGAACACAAAAGAAGTCCGGAGTTCAAATAAGTTTGAAAAACATTGAAGTGGCCGTGTAACAAATGAGTTCTCGTCCAAAACCCTGATACTCTGAAAGAGTTTGTCTAGTTTGTACACGAAGTGCGTCCAGTTTTTGCCGTGACCCTCTCTACTCTTTCGCGCATGCTATGCGGGTGATATGATGATACCATGCCAAGTTTCAACATTTTCAGGATTCATTTTGTAGTGATTTTCAATTTCACGGTCATTTAGCTCTCTAAACAATTAGGTAAATGACCGAAAAACAACAAATGATGTCAGAACATGTTGGAAATCGATGACGTCGCTTTGAATGCTGCATACTGAACACAAAAGAAGTCCGGAGTTCAAATAAGTTATTAAAAATAAAAAAGAGGTGCAATGCTGGTTAATTTTCTTCAAGCCATTCGGAATAGTGTAGACTGCACTGCACATAGCTCAGTGCAATCTATGCTATTCCGCAAGGCTTGAAGCTAATCAACATGTAGGTGAGCATTGCAACTCTTCGTCATTGTCTGTGCACTCACGGCTTATGAACCGCTCATACTGCCTCTCTCTTGGCGAGGTGGGACTAAAAATCAGCTTACAAAGAAACTCTAGTACCGGTTCATGGCATGAACCGGTACTAAAGGTCTTCGTGGGGGCCCCAGACTAACCATAGCCTGACACAGCCTCATTAGTACCGGTTCGTGGCATGAACCGGTACTAAAGGTTACCCACGAACCGGTACTAATGATGCCCACCCGCCTAGCCGTTGGAACCGACACTAATGGTCACATTAGTGCCGGCTCAAATTCAAACCGGCACTAATGTGCTTCACATTTGACCCTTTTTCTACTAGTGTAGCCGTGTGCGGTGCCCCCCTCCACAATAGTCCACCTCGATAATACTGTAGTGGTGCTTAGGCGAAGCCCTGCGTCGGTAGAACATCAACATCGTCACCACACTGTCATGCTAACGAAACTCTCCCTCAACACTCGGCTGGATCGGAGTTAGAGAGACGTCATCGGGCTGAACGTGTGCTGAACTCGGAGGTGTCGTGCGTTCGGTACTTGATCGGTCGGATCTTGAAGACGTACGACTACATCAACCGCGTTGTGCTAACGCTTCCGCTTTTGGTCTACGAGGGTACGTGGACACACTCTCCCCTGTTGTTGCCGTGCATCACCATGATCTTGCATGTGCGTAGGAAATTTTTGAAATTACTACGTTCCCCTATACTTAGCATTAACTCCCACCAAACGTCGATGAATCGGAGCAAACAGGCCCCAAGATAGGCAGGCCCTAATTGCACATCTAAGTGCACACGAGGATTCAAATCACCTAAGTGAAGGGGCGGTCTTTGCAAAGGTACGTCATCAACTTGTGTGCGTTAAGACATAGCTGACAAATAGGATCGTGCAGCCATGCATGCTATGCCACGTTCTCAATAGTGAGGATCCTACCATGCAGCACCAGCCAGGCAAAAAAATTGTATTTTAGCTCTGTGTGCGCCTTCCAAATCTTGTCTATGGGGTCGAGCCCGCCATGGCTGTATCTGTATGCGCCTATGGGCTGTGGCCAGTCATGGAGCGGTCTCCAGCGCCTCCGCCGCTCACGCCTACCCAAGCTGCCCCAACCACCGCGCCAGGCGCTGCCTTGCCGTCTATCATTGATGGCGTCTCTGGTCATGTGCTCCCATGCGTCGCGCTGCGTGAGGCAGGGGATGCCTCGACTCCGTTCATTGACCAGGTCTCCGGGCGGATCTTCCCATGTGTGGCTCTGCGGGAGATGGGTTATGGCGAGATCCGGGTGAGTGATTCCTCCCCTTCCATTTCTTGCTCGCTGCCAGCTCCTCAGCCTTCCGCCGCAGCGCCCTCCCCCCGTCTTGGGCTGCGGCGGTGGCTGCCTCTGCCAGGCCGCGGTTGCAGTCCATCATTGTGGCGCCTGGTCGCGCAGAGGCGCATGCGCCTGGACTGGCGACCCACCCGGCGCCTCCGTCTGCGGCTTGCTCTGGGTTGGAGATTCCTCCGGCTGATCCGGCGATTCGGCCCTCACTCGCGCCCCCTGCTCTGGCATCTAATGCGGGTGTTCTCGGTGAGGGATGGACTGAGGTCTCCTCTCGGCATGCCCAGAAGCTGGCGCGGCGCCAGGCGCGCGAAGCCGGCCAGTATCCAAAAGATCTGCGCCATTATCATCCTGCTTCATCTGCGGCTGCACAAGCTTTCAAGAGACGCTTTGGCAGTGTGTGCTATCGTTGCCTAGGTTCTAGACACAAATACTTTGAGTGCCGCGACCCTATCATTTGCTACACCTGCAAACGTCCCGGTCATCTCGAGCGTGGCTGCCCTGAGCGCCTGAAGAGCAAGCAATTCTCTAGCCCCCCCCCCCCCCGCAATCTGCGGTGCCTGTCGCGTCCCCGAGCTTGGCCGCGCCGTCTCCACCTGGTGCAGGTCCTGCTACGTCACCGCGCTTGGCTGCGCTGTCGCTGGTGCCTCCGGACCCGTCTGCCGTGGTGCGCCGCACCGCGCCTTCAGCGGTGACCATGGCCTACATCCCCGGAGAGGCGTCGCGGAGGCCGGCCAACTCCAACTGCACCATGGTCAGCACCCCGGCCATGGAGGCAGAGGCCCATCGGCTCCGCTCGTCCGCGCTCATCCTGACCGCGGTCGGCCACTGCTCCGGCATTACCGCCGACAAGGTGGCGCGCGCGGTGGAGCGGGACTTTGGCTTCCCCCAGAGCGACATCGCCGTGGCTCCGTTCTACCCAGACGACTACCTCCTCACCACGTTCCGGCCCGCCCAGCGAGACCTTGCCCTCGAGCAGCGTAGCATCGAGGTGGCCGGCGTGCAGTTCAAGTTCCGGCCATGGCTCCCCCCGCCGAGCAGTAGTCGCATTTGGCGTTACTACTGCCGTGTGGCCATCGAGAGGCTGCCTCTGACCTCGTGGGACTGGAACAGCGTACAGGAGGTGATCGGCAAGGACTGTGATCTGGACCTCATCGAACGGCAGTCCACCACCAAGGCCAACTGGTCGGCACTCTTTGCCTGGCTCTGGACATGGCATCCCGACAAGATCCCGCGCGCCTCCGACTTCAGCGTGCTGCATCGCCCTGACATCATCCGGCCGCGAGAGTTCCTCCCCGAAGGCACACCTGCTGAGGAGGGCAAGGAAGGCCCGTCCTTCCCGGTGCTGATCCACCTGGACGTGGTCAAAGATTATACACTGATCTCGCCCACGGCCTCCCCCACGGAATGGCCGTGCACCTACAGTTTCAAGGGCAAGTGGCGCTTCGGCACGCGAGATGGGGACGATAGGGCCCGTTCGACGGGTTCAAGCTCTGCTCACTTTGGCGGCCGCCGAAGTGAAGATGAGGAGGGAGATGGGGGTGGCAGCAGTCGCCGCCGCGGCAAGCGCGGTGGGGTGCACAAGCGTTTCTTCTAGAACATGCGGCAGCAGGCCATGTGCAGGGACACAGCCAGCAGAGACCCAGAGCCCTGGCGCCATCGGCGTCACTCGGCACTCCCGGCCGGCGAGGCTCCGGTGGACTCCGCGGCTTCGGGAGAGCCACACACTGTGCAGGAAATCAGCCCCCCGTTGCTGTCCTTGTCACCCCCTCGCTTGAGGTGGTGCAGGTGGCCCGGACTGTGCTACCTGGGGAACAGCCCGACAAGCATGAGGTCAACCAGGAGGCTGCTGATGAGGTTGATGAGGCCATGAGCGTGGCTGCTGTAGGAACTGATGCGGGACAGGCTGATGATAGGCGGTCTGATGAGGTGCAGCCTTCAGACCTGACTCGCACTCTGCTAGCGGCCAGAGCGCTTCCCGTTGGTCAAGGGGTACAGGAGAGGGCAAGTGACAAACCGCTCAACTACAACACCAAGCCGTTGTACTCACCGCCAAGGCAACAAGTGCATCTCCACCTTGGTGCTCCCGTCCCTTGGAGTGGTCCAGATTTGGGTGTGGCCTCCATCACGGCTGCTGGGATGGCCTCCCTCGCTTTGAACCATCGGGACTGCACTGAGCTGCCACCGTTGCCGCCATCGTTGGGCAACAACATGCTGCAGAGTTGGGAGCCCACTGCTGCACACCAACTGGCTACGCCGCAGGTGATGACCAGCTAGGCCATGCCGGTCCAGACGGTGGACCACTGTTGGCTGCCGTGTTGGGAGACGGCTCCACTGCCCATGCCGTCGATGATAACCAGCTGGGAGCTGCCTGCCCATCCACTGGGCCCCAGTTGGACGCCATGCTGGGAGGCCGGCCAAGCCATCACGATGGAGCCAGAGCTAGGTTGGGTCGCGGGGCCGGAAGTTATCTTTGGGCCTGGGGTACAAGGGACCCCGCTGCTGCACACCAACAAGGCCAACCTCGGTATGAAGTACGCGCAGGCCCATGTGTAATCGGTGGAGGAGAGGCGTGCCAGGAAGGCTCTAGCAGAGGCCAACCTATCAGGACCGGGGCTGGTGGCGGCGATCACGGCTCGCGTCGCCAAGCTGCACATAGATGAACAGCGTACTTTCATTAGCAAGATTGCAACGCTCCTGTCGTCCTCCATTCTGGGCGCTCCGCCTGCGGCCAAGACATCGAGAGTCAAACTGAAGCACCGCCTGGCCGGTGTGGCCAGACATGCACGGAACACAATTCATGTGCTCCATGGAGTTGCAGGCTCGGTCTCCTCTCCAGATGCAATGCTTGACATGGCGCATCAACATTTCCAGCAGATTTTTGGTGAGGACCAACCGAGATCAGTAGCGCTGAACTGGGATGAACTAGGCTTGGAACAGGTTGATCTTGCTGGTTTGGATGAAGAGTTCACGATGGAGGAAATAAAGCAAGCCATCGACGGGATTCCAACGGATAAGGCACCGGGGCCTGATGGCTTTTCCGGTGGTTTCTTCAAGCGATGCTGGGAAGTAATCAAGCTTGACTTGTTCGCAGCGCTAAACCAACTGTTCCGCATGGACAGGAGGGGCCTAGCAAGAGTTAATAAGGCCATCATTGTTCTCATCCCAAAGAAACAAGGTGTTGAGACGCTGCAAGATTTCAGGCCAATCTCACTTATACATAGTTTGCTAAAGATCTTCACTAAGCTTTTTGCGCGGCGGCTTGCACCGAAATTGAAGGATCTGGTCGATCAATGCCAGAGCGCTTTCATTAAGAAACGCAGCATACAGGAAAACTTCTTGTATGTCCAGAACACGGCAAGATACCTCCACAAGAACAAACGGCCATCAATTCTGCTAAAGTTGGACATTGCCAAGGCCTTCGACTCGATCTCCTGGACGTACCTGATCGATATGCTCGAAGCTAGAGGATTCGGGCCGCGCTGGCGCGAATGGATTGCCATGCTGTTGCACACCTCGGCATCACGCGTGCTGATCAATGGTCAGCAAACAGATGATATTTTGCACCGAAAAGGTCTACGGCAGGGCGACCCTTTATCCCCGTTCCTATTTATCCTGGCAATGGACCCACTTCAGCGGATGATGTCCTTGGCCACAGACTGTGGCATGTTGTCAAAGCTCCCTGGTCGACGCCGCTTGATGCGCTGCTCGTTTTATGCGGATGATGTGGCACTCTGCATGAACCCAAATGAGGCAGATGCTACTATGATCAAACTTCTACTGGAATGTTTTGCCGCAGCCTCGGGCCTACACATGAATGCCAGCAAAAGCTGGGCCCTCCCGATCAGATGTGGTGAACTTGATCTTGGCCGCGTTCTAGCGCCACTGGGCATACCGCAGACGTCCTTCCCCGTCACATACCTCGGAATGCCATTATCACTGCGGAACCTCACCAAGACTAATCTGGACCCCCTGATAGTCAAGTTTGGCAACAAGACAGCGGCCTGGAAAGGTAGGCTAATGGCAAAAAGCGGTCGCCTTGTGCTCCTTAAAACAGGGTTGATTTCGCTTGCGGTCTACATGATGACGGTACACCGGTTACCAGCGTGGGCGCTGAAGCGCATGACCCAGCTATGTCGCGCATGGCTCTGGAGTGGCGAGAGCACATGCAATGGCGGCAAGTGCCGGGTGGCGTGGAACCTTGTCTGCAGACCAAAACACCTTGGCGGCCTGGGGGTTTTGGATTTAGCGAAATTTGGGATGGCGCTACGTCTTAGGTGGCTGTGGCTTGCTTGGCAAAATCCCTCACGACCATGGGCACGAGCACCAATTCCTTGCGCGGAGGACGAGCGCATGTTTTTCTCCATGGCCACTGAAATCAACCTGGGGGATGGTCGGAAGGCTAGCTTCTGGCACGATCGATGGCTAAATGGACAATGCCCCAAGGTCATCGCCCCATCACTTTTTAAGATATCAGCACGGAAAAATCGCACGGTCAATGAGGCGTTGTACAATGAAGCCTGGCTGTCGGACTTGGCTAGCGGCCTTACTGAGCATATGACCTCAGAGCTCACCCGACTTGCGTCGCTGCTTGACGAACAGGTCCTCCATGAGAACCAAGCCGATACCATCATCTGGAGATTTACGCAATCAAATGAATATAGCGCTCGCTCTGCATATCTCCTTCAATTTGAAGGAGCAGTCCCCATGGAAGGCTATAACCTAATTTGGGCATCCTGGGCGCCAGGAAAATGCCGCTTTTTCTTGTGGACAGCGCTGCTTGGAAAGATCCTCACGGCGGACACTCTCCTGCGCCGAGGGTGGGAAAACAACTATTTTTGCCCGTTATGCGAACGAAGTTTAGAAACACCTTTGCATCTGCTCACGGAATGTCCTTGGACGCGCCGCGCTTGGACAACTATTGCCTCGCTGACCAGCATGCCGGCGTTGTTGCCATCGACCTGGAGAGAGCCAAGTAGCATCAAGAAATGGCTGGGAAGCTGCTACACGAACGCCACGCAAGCTAGGAAAAAAGGAACTCTCAGTCTCATTCAGCTTACATCTTGGGAAGTATGGCGAGAAAGGAACAGGCGCCTATTTCAGAATAAGACACTGCAGCTGGATGTCTTCGTGCAGAAGGTGAGGGAGGAGATCCATCTCTGGAACTTGGCAGGAGCGGGGATCCCTTTTGATCCAAGCTAGGTTTTGGTTCGGGCTTCGCCTTTTTTCTTTTCCCCTTTTGCATCTCCCTCAGGTGCTTTACCCGCTGGGCTTCCTTGTAGCTCGTTTTTTTTCCTCTGATCAATGAATTTGGTAGGCCGACTACCAACATTCAAAAAATCTTGTCTGTGGCGAAGATGGAATATGTGCCATTAGTGGTCCACTTTCAGGAGATCATGTCATTTGTAATGAGGGTGAGATGGATAGAAGAAATGAGAGTCCGCAGGCTAAAATTCTCAATGGGTTGAGTTGGTGTGGATATTTTTTTTGATTGATCGGCGAAGGAAAGGAGGTGACTAGTCGCTTCTGGCCGATCTAGTTGTGTTTGAGCGTGTCCTTATGAACCGTTCTATTTTTTCTAGAGGCAATCTTAAAGATCTCCATGAAAGTGTAGGTTATATCCCAGGGGGTGAATGGGATATTATTACAAATTCATCAAAGATGGAAGATTTTAACAAATAACAAAGTGACAAAAAATGTAACAAGATGAAAAAGTCATCGCGGTGAAGAAAGACATGCTCGCAAGATAGATACAGATGAAGAACATGCAGACATACATGCATCAAACGTAAACATGTTGAACTGAAGAAATGGAATGCATCAGGGTGAAAGTCTTCAGTTCAAAGTCTTCAGTATGCACGGCACAAATTCATCAAGAACTGAAGTACTCAAAGTAAGGGGTTGAGGAATTTAAAACCAGGTAGGCTCGGTGAAGACATGGGATTTGTTTGGCTAGTTCAAGTTGTTGTATCAATTGTACGTTTGGTTAGGGGGACTAAGATTGAACTCAGAAGACACTAAGTTTTCACCTTATTCCCCTTGAGTTAAGGTCACTTAGACCCTGCCCAATCACTCGTGGTAAGTCTTCAAGGTAGACTTCCAAAACCATCACAGACTCATTCTATGGCACTCCACTAATTCTTCTTGCACTACTGGAATCAGCTTCTTTGCCGTCTGCCCATTCTTTGTCGTCCACTTGCTGACGGCAAAGAAGGTCTTTGCCGTCAGCCACAAGAAAACAGACATCAAAGATGTGGCTGATGGCAAACGAAGTCTTTGCCATCAGCCCGTTCTTTGCCGTCCGCTGGCTGACGGCAAAGAGTCTTTGTTGTCCGCTAGCAGACGGCAAAGAGGTGGGTGGATCCTGTTATTGTTTAACCAACTCAAGCCCACTGGCCCCACCTCTTTGCAGACCGTTCGCGGACGGCAATGAGGCGGGTACGTTAATGGCCGTCCCGCCCCCCTCTCTTCTTTCCACTCTCTCATTCGTCCCCACCCACACCCGCGCCGCCGCCGCCGACCCCGTCTGCCCCGCACCCCTCCCCTACGGCCCCCCGACCTCCACCGCACCCCCGCCGCCCCTTCCACGTCGCCCCCCCCCCCACACCCGCCCCCTCCCCTTCGTCGCCATCCCCCACCCACACCGGCCCGCGCCGTCGCCGCCGACCCCGTCCGGCGTAGCCGGACGCCCCGCCGCCCCGCACCCCTTCCCGACCTCCATCGCGGCCCCGCCGCCTCTTCCACGTCGGGCAGCCGCGCCGCGGCCGTCCCCGCCCCGTCGCCGTCCCCGCCCCGTCCTGCCGCGGCCGTCCGGCCTCCCCCTCCACCGATTTGCCGCCTCCTCCAGCGGCCGCCACAGCCGTCCGGCCTCCCCCTCCACCAGGTAAGCTCCTCCCCCTTTTTTGTTTAATTAGTTTCTTTTTGTTTCTTTTAGTTTAGTTTCTGTTTTAGTTATAGTTATAGTTTAGTTTTAGTTTTAGTTTAGTTTATTTTAGATTAGTTTTAGTTTAGTTTATTTTAGATTAGTTTTAGTTTAGAAGAAGAAGTAGAAGGAGGAGGGAGGAACAGGAGGAGGGAGAAGAAGAAAGAAGAAAAGAAGAAGGGGAGGAAAAAGGAGAAGAAGAAGAAGAAGAAGAAGAAGAAGAAGAAGAAGAAGAAGAAGAAGAAGAAGAAGAAGAAGAAGAAGAAGAAGAAGAAGAAGAAGAACAAGAAGAACAAGAAGAAAGAGGAGAGGATGAGGAGGAGGAGGAGAGGAAGAAGAAGAAGAAGAAGAAGAAGAAGAAGAAGAAGAAAGAGGAGTGGAGGAGAAGAAGAAGAAAAGGAAAAAGAGACCCCGACCCGACACCCGATCGACACCCCGACACCTCGGCACGACACCCCAACCCCGACCCCCGACCCCTGACACCCTGACACCACACCCCGACCCTGACCCCGACCCCCGACCAATCGACACCCTGACACCACACCCCGATCGCGGTCGACCCCGACCCCGACCCCGAGCCCGACACCCTGACACCCCGACCCCGACACGACACCCCGGCACGACACCCCGACCTCGACACCCTGACACCACACCTCGACCCCAACCCCGACCACCGACACCCCGACACCTGACACCACACCCACCCTCACCGTTTGCTGGCACATGTTCAGACGGACAGTTTGCCGTCCGTGATCCATGCCTTTGCCGTCCGCCATGGAGGACGGCAAAGAAGCTGATTCCAGTAGTGTTGGATGCTCAGAACATGACGCCTAACCATCTGGAAGAATGACAGTCTTCATAGGTAACGGGCGTCATATCACATAGGACAGTCTCTTTAGTGATGCTTAATCACTTTGGCTCGGGGTTGGGTCTTTCCTCACTTGGGTTTTTCTCAAGTTCGACAGAGGAAGGGTTGCTCTCAAATGACACTTGTCAATCTCTCTCTTGGAGGAGCCCACCAACTACTGGTTGTGGGGCTGCTATTTATAGCTAAGGCAACCCGACATGATAAGACATAAATGCCCTTCGGACATGATGGTTGTAAGGATAAGGATCCACTCGACAGCTGACACTTGTGCAGCAATGGTGGGAACGATAAATTCATCAGAACTCTCAGTTTCCTCACATGGTAGACAAATCGCACTAGCGTAATCCTAACTTTTCAGTCAGCCCAATTTCGTCAACGACCAAAAGAACTTCATCTATGTCTCTAAAGAACTCGACTGCACTGCACGAGATTTCCAAAGTCTTCGCTCGAAGAAATAGGTATGTTTTTGGGATTGAGCATCACTTCGGAAATATGCCTATGTATCACCTGGACCCCCTTTAGCAGTACGATGTCCAATGACTCAAATAAAGAAGAAAGAAACTACGAAAACAAAGTCCTCAAGCTTCCAATTCTTCACATCAATTTCTTCAAAGGAAGCACCAAATTCTTCACTGCATAAATACCTTTTTAGGGGTTATCTTTCGTCAGTTAAACCAAATCTTTAGGGACTATATCTCTTGTGTACACTCACAAACACTTTGGTCCCTTAACTCATTTGTCTTCAATACTCCAGAACACTAAGGGGGCACTAGATGCACTTACAATCTCCCCATTTTTGGTGATTGACGACAAATTGGTTAAGTTTTCAACATGGATAAAATAATAAGAGTGTAAGAATAGAGTGTTGGGAAACGTAGTAGAAAACAAAAAAAACATGCCTACAAAATGAAGATGCATAACCGGTTGGGATCACGATCGTTACCGTCACCAAGTTGCAACGGAAGAAGAACGTGTCGGTGTAGATCATACTTGAAGTCCCTCTAACCATCGATGAACAATCCCACGAACCGCCCATGAACTGTCCCTCGAACCGAAGATCGAAAGCACGCCCTCTCTATTTGGTTGCAAGCTTGCAGCCTTCATGATCCGGTGGCGCTTTTTCGTCCAGAGCTAATCGCCGCAGGAGGGATGAGATTAGAACCACACTGGACTTCTAATTATGAGGATTAGAGAAACTAGACAAAGCTCTAATTAGTCAACTAGGATCAACTATAACTAGGGCTAGATGAACTAGAGGAGGCTCCAAAACTTGTGTGTTCAAAAGAGCTCAATACCTCATGTATATATAGGTTGGATGGGAGAGGGGGTAGCCAAGAGGAGGGGAATGGCTCCCCTCCCCTTGCGCCGACCAAAGGGGGAAGGGGGAGTCCTTCCCCGACCCCTATTTGGCCTCCCACTATGGGAAGGGGGCGCCTCCCCCTGTTGGGCCTTGGTGGCCCAAATTCTTCCTCCACCTCTTCGCCTTTTTAAGACCTGTTGATATTTAAATTAATATAAAAGCCTTTTAATTATTATTATACCATTTTATATATAATTTAACATCATCGAAAACATTTTTCATATATATATATTAAGTATTGGAAATACCAGGTAGTGCCCGATAAACTCCAAAACCCTTCCGGTGACCCTAAAACGCTTTCGAATCCTCTCAAAACTATTCTGAATATTTATGAAACTATTCCACAAATATATTCTCGTTACTCCCCTCCCACTAACACTCTTCAGATCGTGGTTGCCTTAATCTTGTGACCGTGTAGATTCGGTAACTCATAGACATGAATGAAACCGTTCGTTCAATGAGCGACAACGGGACCATGGACGTCTATATCAATCCTAAATACATGAATGATATTAGAGTGAACCTTTAGTTATCATGTGATGTTCCCTTTGCATCGCAGGGCTTTATTTTGGTCGCATCAGATCGCTTATTTGCCTCGTCGGACTTCCATGCGTCCCGGGCTTCCTTGTCAGACTTGCATGCGTCCGCTTATCCGCATCTTGATTTTTTTTACCTCAAAAAAGGTAAAATAAAAAATAAAATAAAAGAGAAAGTGTCTAACTTGTGACCTATTGCTGTAAACAAGGACCATATGTACATTAACGCTGTGAATATTAAAGGAGACCGATCGATGGCGAGAATCAGTTGCTTTCTACTTCGATTATATCTTGATATATAGACACCGCTGCATTTGATGCATGCGTGCATGCATGCTTTCGTTGCAATCTGCATGATGCTGCCAATCTGACCCTTGTTTCTTTCTTTCTGCAAGGAGTGATCGACGTACGTACGGTATTTAGCGCTAAACTTGGTGCATACTCTCATTTTTGCCTGCGCCTGCAGCTTTGGTTATCTTGATACAGACACCACTGCACTGCATGTGCATGCGAATTTTCTTTTGAGCACATGAAATGGACTACACGTACTACTTTCACTTTACTCTTGTGTTCCTTTCCCTCTTTGTTTTCTCTCCAAACAAGGCAAGGATTTATTCGACGATCGATCTGTACCGCCGTCGGTCGACCCCATTCCAGTTGCACTCCTCCTCTTCCTATTTGAAGGACAGGCACGCATCCCATCGGTGAAGCTTACTCTACTCTAGTCGGAGTCGTAGTTTAAGGCCGGTCAGTGCATATGCATGCATGCATGCATGCAGACTGCATGCAGGGCGCGACGTCCGACGTGCTAGCTAGGTAGCTCCAGCTCGGGCTGAAGGGCGGCAGGCGGCGATGGGAGGATTCACGCCTCCGATCCCGCAGGACGACAGCAACTGGGAGATCCGCGTGGCGGTGCTGCTCAGCCTCTTCCTCCAGATGATCCTCATCTTCGTCGGCCCCGTCCGCAAGCGCTCCTCCTCCCCCGTCCCCCGCTTCCTCGTCTGGGCATGCTACCTCCTCGCCGACTGGGTCGCCGACCTCGCCCTCGGCCTCCTCCTCAACAACATGGGCAACATCGGCGGCTCCCAGTCCAGCTCCTCCTCCACCATCACCCAGCACGCCACCGGCCTCAAGCGCGGCTCCCCCACCAACGCCGACGCCGGCAACAGCAGCCCCATCATCTTCGCCTTCTGGACGCCCTTCCTGCTGCTCCACCTGGGCGGCCCCGACACCATCACCGCCTACTCCCTCGAGGACAACGAGCTGTGGCTCCGCCACCTCATCGGCCTCCTCTTCGAGCTCTTCTCCGCCTCCGTCATCTTCTTCTGCTCCCTCAAGGGCAATCCCATGATCCCCGCCACCGTCCTCATGTTCGTCGTCGGCATCATCAAGTACGGTGAGCGCACCTACTCGCTCTACTCCGGCAGCGTCGACGGCTTCCGGGAGAACATCCTCGACCCTCCTGACCCGGGCCCAAACTACGCCAAGCTCATGACCGAGTTCGACGCCAAGGAGCAGGCCGGACTGGTCGTCGATATCGTCTTCGCCGGCGCAGACGAGGAGGCCAAGAAAGCCCTGGCCGACCTTGAGGAAGGCGAGGCCGCGCGACTCGTGAATAATCGCAGCAAGAGCCTTGAGTCGCAGGCGTTCGACTTCTTCCTCATCTTCCGCCGCCTCTTCGTCAACCTCATCCTAAGCTACAAGGAGCGCAAGATCAGCCAAGCCTACTTCCTCGATCGCGAGGACGTGACCGACTCGCCGGCCAAGGCGTTCCAGGTCATCGAGGTGGAGCTCAACTTCATCTACGACATGGTGTACACCAAGGCCCCCGTCGCCCACAGCAAGGCCGGCAGCGTCCTCCGCTTCCTCGCCTCCGCCTGCCTCGTCTCCTCCCTCCTCATCTTCTTCTTCCACGGCGACAAGGGCAGCTTCATGCGCGTCGACATCGCCATCACCTATGCGCTGCTCCTGGGCGGGATAGCACTCGACGGCGTCGCGCTCGCCATGCTCCTGTCCTCCCACCGGATGCTCGTCCTCCTCGAGAAGACACGGTGGCTGGAGTGGCTCGCGCGCGCCGTCAGGTCCGTGCGGCCACGGCTGCGGCGCTGGTCGGAGAGGACCTCGCAGCTGAACCTGGTGAGCTACTGCCTGGGCAAGCCGGACCCTTCCAGCAGCGGCCTCCGCAGCTGCTTGGGCGGCCCGCGGATGGCCCGGGCGCTCGCCAAGGTCGCGGCGGCGCTGCACGTCCGGGAGATCTTTGACGATTTCTTCTTCATCCGGCGCGAGCGCCTCTGCTGCAGACAGGGTGAGGAGAAGGGGAAGGGACCCCTACTTGATTTTGTGTTTGGTACGCTCAAGGAGAGGGCCACCGAAGCCAAGACCGTCAAAGACACAACGGCGGCGTGCAGCTGCCGTGGCGAGGGAGTCCTTGAGAAGCATCGTCAGAAGATCATGGAGAAGCTCAAGATAGCAACACCAGAAGCCCAAGGTGCGAAAGAGGGGAAGAAGGACCAGGACAAGGGGGAAGAGAAGGTAGCAACGACACCAGAAGCCGCCGCAGTTGCGAAAGAGGAGGAGACCATGAGTAACAAGGACAAGGACAAGGTACTTGCGACCAGCGTGAGCAGCGACAGAGAGTTCGACGAGTCACTGCTGCTGTGGCACATCGCCACGGACCTGTGCTGCTACCCGCTCGAACCTACAGTGCAGACCAAGGATGCGAGCAACATGCAGAAGATCGGCCAGACCTTGTCGGAGTACATGCTTTACCTTCTGATCAAGCAGCCGGAGATGCTGTCCGCGACGGCGGGCATCGGGCTGCTCCGGTACCGTGACACGTGCGCCGAGGCCAAGCGCTTCTTCGAGTCGGCGGCGGCGTGGGACCCGGACCATATGGACGCGCGGAGGATGCTGCTGAGCGTGAACACGACCCAGATGCCGTCGGTGGTGAAGGGCGACAGGTGCAAGTCAGTGCTGTTCGACGCCGTCATCCTGGCCAAGGTGCTGAGGGAGCTGGGAGATGAGCTCATGTGGGAGGTGGTGGCGGGGGTGTGGGGGGAGATGCTCACGTACGCGGCCGGCAAGTGCCGCGGGAGCACGCACGTCCGGCAGCTCAGCCGCGGCGGCGAGCTCATCACCATGGTCTGGTTCCTCATGGCGCACATGGGCCTCGGCGACATGTACCGGATCCACGAGGGAGACGCCAAGGCCAAGCTCATCGTCCGTGGCCAGTAGCAATTATATTACTCTCTTTTTTCCATCGCATTTCTTCTACTCAAACGTACTGTACTGCTTGGGTATTACCATCTCTCATGATTACTGTGTGTACTCTTGTTAATTTGTATTGAAATGTTTCACTAGCTTCCAGCAATTTGCAAGGAGTAAAAGAATTCAGTTTTTCTTGAAGGATGTGTCTAGGTCTCACCTACTGTAGATTTTTTTAGTGGTTCACCTACTGTAGATGTAGTTGATCTAAGTATGGCATCAGGGTCACCTTATCTCAGAACAAGCCCACCTCCTCTCTTGCATCTGTTCGATCATTTATTTGTTCTTTTGAAACAAGTCAATTTTCATTTTCATCTATTAAGCCTTTAGAGAGGAATTAGCAAATATTTTTTTGTGAAATAAAAAATTGTTTGCAACTAAAAAAAGTTCCTGCATTATAAAGGAATTAGCAAATTCAAAAATTGTTCATGAATTCCAAAAAGTTAGCAAATATTAAAAAATGTTCATGAAACTAAAAAATGTCCACTTTGAAAAAAGTTCATATTTAAAAAAATGTGAGTTTGAAAAAAATCATAATTTTTGAAAAAGTTCACAATTTTAAGAAAATGTTCATGATTTTTATTAAAAAATGCGGACATACAACTGGCCAGCAACCCTCCTCCCGCCCCCAAATTGATGTCTCATCGCGTGCATGCACTTGAGTGACAAAATGAACTTGTAACAGGGACAAAAATGAGTGAGGCCTAGTTGCGTGTCGAGGGTAGACTTTCAGCTGGGAAAAATGTGTCGGGCTCTTAGTTGTGTATTGAGTGTGGAGTTGGAAGGGTGGACTTGCAACTAGGATGTATCGAGGGTGGAATGCAACTGTGACAAAAAAGATGCGGCCTTTCTGTCGGTGTCAAAACCGGCGGATCTCGGGTAGGGGATCCCGAACTGTGCGTCTAAGGTCGATGGTAACAGGGGACACAATGTTTTACCCAGGTTCGGGCCCTCTTTATGGAGGTAATACCCTATGTCCTGCTTGATTGATCTTGATGAATATGAGTATTACAAGAGTTGATCTACTACGAGATCGTAATGGCTAAACCCTAGAGGCCTAGCTTGTGTGGTTATGATAATGTATGTCCTCCGGACTAAGTCCTCCGGTTTATATAGACACCGGGATGATCTAGAGTTACACAAGGTCGGTTACAAAGAAAGGAATCTACATATTTAGTCGCCAAGCTTGTCTTCCACGCCAAGGAGAGTCTCATCCGGACACGGGTGTAGTCTTCGGTCTTCGTATCTTCACATCCCATCAGTCCGGCCCATGGCTAACAGGCCGGACGCCCGAGGACCCCTTAGTCCAGGACTCCCTCAGTAGCCCCTGAACCTGGCTTCAATGACAAGGTATCCAGCGTGTAGGCCTGTCTTCGGCATTGCAAGGCGGGTTCCTCCTTCTGAACTCCACAACAGTCTTTGGACATATCGACGTGTCCGGACCTGTAACACACATCACACACAACCGCAGAGAGAATATAATTTTACACGCGTCCAATCTGCTGACAACTTTTCATAACATGACATCACATCTGTCCGGTCATAATTTCGAACCATTTTTTGTCTGTCGCTCCATGTTTCGAGATGCGTTTGCCATTGGCACGTCTTGTCAAAGTAGAGACCGTGTCCCCTTATTACGGGGTTCTCATTAATACGGGTGTGGGTAACCCAACCATGCCGTTTACACAGCCCTTGGGAATAGGCGAGTGGGAAGGCATTTGACATTTGTGACCTTTACAAGGGGATAAGGATTCACCCTCACTTGCCCTTGCCTTCTCCTTCCTCTGCCCATCCATTCCTAAGCTCCAGCGCCTAAGCCCTAGCTTCCCCCGCCGGAGAGAGCACTCCAACCATGTCCGGATCCGGAGCTGGTGGCAAGTGGATGGCCTCCTCTGTTAAGAAGAAAGACATCAAGGAGCTCCGAGAGGCCTTGATAGATATTGTGATATCCCAAACATATCCATGTTCCAACATGGAACAAACTTCATCTCCACCTTCAACTAACAACACTATAAGAGGGGCTAAGCAAAGCGGTAACATAGACAAACAACGGTTTGCTAGGAAAGGTGGGGTTAGAAGCTTGACATGGCAATATGAGAGGCATGACATAGCAAGTGGTAGCTATCGCGGCATAGCAATAGAGCGAACAACTAGCAAGCAAAGATAGAAGTGATTTCGAGGGTATGGTCATCTTGCCTGAGATCCCGCAAGGAAGAAGAACGAGTCCATGAAGAAGACAAACGGACGTAGTCGAATGGATCCTCACAAACGCGACGTTATCGCAACTAACCCGAAGAAGCAACACTGGAAGGAAGCAAACAACATAGTAAAACAACCACCACATAAACATGGCATGATGCACAACCAAGTATGATGCATGTCTGGTTTAATGATTCATGGCATGGCAAAGTGCACAAGCAAAACTACAAGTTAAGTGGAGCTCAATATGCAACGAGTTGCATATTGACGAAACACCATATGGCTTATTTAGTTCTCTCCCGTTTATGTACCCAACAATATTAAATGTTGGTTAGCATGGCAAGGGGTGAAGCATATGAAAACTACCTATCTAGGCAAGTTTAAATGAGGCCGGAACAACAAACAACAAGTCCAGAAACTCCTCATGTGCATATTTTAGGTTTGGTACTGTTCTGCCCTACACACAATTTTAGAGTTGTTAAACATGCAAAGAAATGCCACCATGTTAAACTAGGCAATTTTCTACCCCATTTACATATAAAGTTTGTTAGGTTTGGAGCTACGGTTATTTAGTTATGAATTAAAGCATTTTAACATGGCATATGAGCAAAACAATGCAAACAACAAGTTTAAACATCTCAAACAAGCATGAAAGTTGGATATTGTGAAACTAGATGAAATTCTAGTCATTTTACATATATGGTTTATTTAGTTCCGATGCATGGTTTGTGAGTAACTATATACATGAAGTTAGAGGGTCTTTCCATAAAACTGCCAAACACTGGAATATAGCAAAATTCACAGATCTATAATAAAACATAAGTGGGCCGAAATTGCTGGGCGCAGGATAGTATGCAGCGCACAGGGCGGGGGGAAAATGGTGGCTTCTCACATTGGGCCAACGGGCCGAAGGGGAAGCAGAGCGGTGGGCCGGCAGATCTGGCGAAGAGGAGCTGGGCCTTGGAGACCGAGCGGGGAGCTGGGCCAGGCCAGGGCGTGCGGTGGCCCACGCGGGCGAGAGGGGGCGAGCGTCGGCATCGTCCTTCTCCCGTGCGCCTCACGGGCAGAAGAACAAGGCAGCGGCGCGACAAAACTCCGGCGACGGCGGGGTTCGACGAAGCTGGAGTGGCCGGGAACGGGTCGCAGGGCCCCGGATCTGGTGGATCCCGGCCGGATCTGGCGAAGACGGGGCCAACGGCGAGCTCCCTGGGCGGCGGCAGTGGGCACCTGCGAGAGAGAGGGAGAATTTAGAGCGGGAGGCCGAAGGAGGGAGGACAAGGAAGTAGAGAGGCGGGGCTGGCCTTCCGGAGGTCTCCCGCGATGGGCGGCGCTCATCGCCGGCGAGCGCGGACGGCGGGGCAGCGGGGCGCTGTTGGCAGCGGAGTCCCGATCGGGATCGCTAGGGCAAGCGGGTACGGGCGGCGGCGCGGTCGGGCCTGCTTGGGCCCGGTGGGCCAGATCTGGACCCCGCGGGCCACACAGTGGAGTGGGGAGCTACGGGGCGACGTGGCTGGAGGCCAATGGCTAGAGGGGCGGGTGGCTGGCGGCGCGGCCAGTCAGGGAGCGCCAAGTGGCGGCGGAGGGTGCGGCCGACGCGGAAATGGAGGTGGGCGGTGGCTGGTTGATGATTGGGTCATGGATTTCGAGGGGGGAGGAGAAGGCCAAAAATGGCAAGGGGGGCTGCTATATATAGCAGGAGGAGCTAGGGTTGGGGGGTTTTGTCCGTTTTCGGACCGTTCGATCGCCATCGGACGGTCCTGGAGCGGAGAGGGATAGGTAGATGGACTAGGTGGGCTGTGTAGGAAGGTTGGGCTGAGAGGAGAGGGTAGAGATGCAGTCTGGCACGGTTTCCGGAGACCGAAAACGTCCGACGAAAAGACCGGCTACTATTGCCGCTATATTTATCCGTTGGGGTATCAAACGATCTCCGAATGCGATGAAATTTGGCAGGCGGTCTATCTACACTATAATAAGACCGCACGCCAACTTTCAACTCATTCCGAGAACATTTTCTGGCCACTTATAAAATAATATTTCGGACGTGCCACGGGCGCATGCAAGTGTGTATGGGCTCAGAACGGATAACGGGAAGAACTAGGATAACCCGGACGACTGCAAGTTTTGAAAACATGATGATGCGATGCACATGATGACATGACAAGATGCAACACGCAAGCGAATGACATGGCAAAGACAGCGAATAACTGGAAGACACCTGGCGCAACGGTCTCGGGGCGTCACAACACTCCACCACTACGAGAGGATCTCGTCCCGAGATCTAGGATGGCACCGGAGAGAAAACGGAAGACGAAGAAGAGAAGAGGTAAAACTAAGTTGCTTCTTTGACAAATGAGTGAAACCACGAACCTTGGGAGGTTGAACAAATTGAAAGAAAGAATGCAACGAAGATGAATAAAGTTGAAAACACTCTGTTGGAACAGAGGAACAAGGAACATTACTAGAACCTAGTAGGTAGAAAGACATAAGAAAAGGGTTGCAATGGACAAAAAATACATGCAAGCACTCCGGTAGAAACGAGAAGTACAAGGAACGATAAGGATCAATTACGACCACACTCCAGTTAAAACAAGATAGAGAGGGAAAAAAGAAGGATATAATTTGGGCAGCACTCCGATTGAAAATGGAAGGAATTAACAAGAACTTGACAAGATGAGAAGATACTTGATGAAATCAACAACACACTGCCTCCGGAACTATTGAAAGAATGGAACGAGGGGTAAGAAAGATCTCAGACAGCACTCCGGTTGAGAAGGAAGGCAAAACTTGATAAGACGAGAGAACTTGAAAAGAGGGCATGACACTCTGGTTAAATGGATAAGCACGAAAAGAACATGATCTTTGACAAAACGAGATGATGGGTGAATATAGCAACAATACAATGCCCCGGAATGAATGTAAGAATGGAATCAAAAGAACGGAGGAGAAAACCACATCTTCTGCCTCAAATGAGCTTGAAAAAACATCTTTAGGGGAAGAGTCGAACGGAGTTGTTGGAAAACCAACAACGAAAAGAGTAAGCCTGTTGTGGGCTTATGGAAAACATCTCGAAATCTTGAGGTGAAATTCTGCCACTAACGAAAACAATTGCTTGCTTGAGATCAACGAAGAGATGAAAACTTGTTACACCAAGAGGATAAAGAGCAAGCTTGGGTCATTGAGAAGCACCACAATAGCAACATTCCTTAGGGAAGGCTTTAGGTGAAATATAACCCAAGATAACTCCAATGAAGAGATTGGTGGTTGCAAAGGATCTCATGAACGAATTGAAAATGATGGGTTTAAATATCTCATTCCTGAACTTGTGGATCATGAAACGCATAGAAATTGTCAAAAATGACATAATACCACCGCAAAAGATAAGGTAGAAAGAATTGCACTTTGGGATGCAAGATGAAGAAATCTAGAACTCCTCTGAAAAGAGTCTCGACGAACACTTCGAGAAGGAATTAAATCCTTAAAGAACCATCATGTAGAGCCTCCATAAAGAACTCTGGTAACAAAATGATGATAAAAAGAAAGAGAAGTTGAAAACACAACGTGAAGCCTTGTAATGATTCAAGATGGATCTTCGCGACGAGATAATGCAGAAAAAAAACTTGGAACTCCGGAAAAGAAAGATGAACAAATGAAATCAAGAATTTTGATGAACCTCCGAAATAAGGAATTAATCACTTGGATGAAACAAGAGTAAGAATTATGTTATGCGCATCCTTCACCAATTTAGATTGATGGCAAGCAACGGATTTGGCATACTACTTATTGTCGCTGAAAGAATTAAGAGAGATATAGCGCAAGCTTGGGAAACTCTTCAACGAACCACCGGTAGGATTGAAACAACGAATGAATTGATAAGATAATGAAGGAAGATAAATCTTGAACGAACCACCGTAAGAATTCAAAACGAACGAAGAAAAGATAAAGAAACATTGGGAAGAATTAGAAAAATGAATTAAGATACATGAGAGAGTTTAGATGCAAGAGAACAAATAGATCACGAGATGATTAGAGAATACTTCAATAATTCATTGGTAAGATCTGGAGAACGATAGCTGAAAGCTGGAATGAAAAATTATGAGATGATGGGCTCCGGAGAATCAAACTGAAAAGACTCCTGAATTGCTCCGGATGGTTGAAAAGAATTC